>NC_077227.1:672300734-672453232 GCF_027887165.1 Monodelphis domestica | reverse complement strand
GAGGAAGTGGGGAGGAAGCATAGAGATGAAACCCCAAAGCTTTATATTCCTTAGAATGTACACCTGATAAGGATTTAAATTCCTAATACACAGACTTGGAGTGTAATTAAAATATGAACATTCTTGTTGTTAGGTCCTTGGTCTTTTTTTTTTATATTTAATGTCCTAGAAAAAGGACCACTGGACAGTAGCACTTGCTGATTGACTTAGGGGCAAGATAGTCTATATATACATTTTTTTTAATCTGTAAAATGGGAATGATGATTCAGAGATATTTCAGGCAGCCAGACGTTGGATGTCATAATGCATTTATCACAATAATCCTTGTGAAGGAATTAGTACAAGTATTATGATCCTTTTTTTTTTATACATGGGGAAACAAAGTTAGAGATATAGAAATGCAAGCTATAGAACATGAAGGGGCCTTAGAGATAATCTAGTTCAGATCCCTCATTTTTCAAGTAAGGAAACTGAGGTCTGGAGTAGGGAAGTGACTTCTCTTTTCATTATATGAATAAATACAAAAGAAACTAAGTGAAATAATAAATGAATGGAAAATTCATTTCTCTGTGAGTTTTTTTCTCAGAAAAGTAGAAATGAATTAACTTAATTGAGCACTTCCAATATTAATCACATCTTACTTGTCACTTAGGAGAAAGACAGAAAAGATCAAAAAGTTAACCTAAGCCTGTATTATAAAAGGTTTTGTATGGAAGAAAAATTAGTTAGGACTTATTAACTGTAGAGCAGTTCTTTACCATTCCTGTGTGTCATAGCTCCTTTTGACAATCTAGGAAATGCATGGACACCTTTTCATAGTGTTTTTAAATGCTTAAGTAGAATACATAGGATTAAAAAGGAAAGCAATTATATTGAAATAAAGCTAGGTGGCACAGTAGATAAAATACAGACATTCATCTTCCTGATTTCAATCTAGTCTCAGATACTTATGAGTTGCTGAGGCAAGTCAAGTCACTTAACCTTGTTTGCCTCAGTTTCCTCATATGGAAAATGAGCTACAGAAGAAAATGGCAAACCATTCTAGTATATTTGCCAAGAAAGCGGGGTCACAAAGAGTCCAATATGATGGAAAATGACTGAACAGAATACGTGGAAGGGGTTCAAGACTAGAAAGATAGGAAAGGCTCAGGCTGTGATGGGTTTTACAAATCATACAGAAGATTTTACATTTGATAGGTAATAGGGAGCCACTGGAGATCACTGATAGATTGGGCTAGAAAAGAGACCTAAACTGTGGTGGCTGCAAGAGGACCAATATCAGAGACATAGAGAAGTAAGGATTGAATGTACTTAGTACTAAATAATCTATTACAAACAAAAACAAACTGACCACAGTGTACAAATGGTTTGTGTTCCAAAAGTTCATTTAGGAGTCAGTGAACTGGAACTTGGAACACAATTTCCCACAGAAATAATGTCATAAATGGTGCTTATCCTCCTCAGGTAGTTCAGGAAAGCCCATTTAACAAACTTATAATGTTGATGAAATTCACTCTAATTTGTAATGAAAAACTACAAAGAGAAATACAATTGCAATCATACTCATTAAAATGTTCAAAATACAATTGAATAGGAAATAGTGTTTTATTTATCATGAATGCTGGTGCTTTGGGAAAAATAGACTTAATTAAAGTAGAAAGAGGAGGTAGATGGAGAACACTACAGAAATTCTACAGTGGATTTTAGGACATTTTAAAGAGTTTTGTGGTTGAAGGCAATGGTTCCTTTGGGTGTATTTTTCTTTTAAAATGTTTCTAAGGAAGTCTGGACCATTACCTACCTTTTCTCAAGAATTGTTAGCTTGAAACAAAGAAAGGAAGAGAGAATGAGATATTTTCCTAATATAGCTGGGCAAGAGTTGGAATTTAAAGGAGAAAAGGAATAAAGAGATTACATGAGGGCAGCTAGGTAGTTGGAAGAACCGGGTTCAAATACGGCCTTAGACACTTCCTAGCTGTGTCACTCTGGGCAAGTCACTTAATCCTGATTATCTGGTCTTTGCCATTCTTCTGTCTTCAAATTGCCACTAAGGCAAAAGGTGAGGATTAAAAAAAAAAAAAGAGGATACATGTGTGTCTTTGAAAGACATTTACCTCATGTAGAATTACCTGAGCTGTTAATAATTGAAGATAGAGGAAATGATAGCCCTGAGGGGAAAGAAAGTAGGCAATGGGGAAGAACCATCAGATCAGAGTTCCCTCATGCTGCTTCTCAGGTGACACCATCAATCCTGGACAGTTTAGTCACAGCTGAGTTCAAATAATTTTTGGATTAACAGGAGAAGAGGATTAGCAGACAGCCTACCCTTTTAATATAAATATTGTTATTAAGGTGATTGCTTACTGGAGGAATGCCTAGAAATAAATGCTGAAGATATTCTAAGTAAAATATGAGTGGGATTAAGCTGGGAAGTCTTCCTGGAAGAGGTGAATGGGGATGAAGAGATGGCAAAGGGAATAAAGATCAGTAGAGTTGGAGAAGGAACCTCATCACTTAACACTGCTTATGGCTGCTAGATTTGTCTTCACTTTTTTCTCTTCTTCTTCCCCTAAGTCAGTAAACCAACCAACCAACAAATAAATATTCATTACTTAGTGTATAATTACAGAGAATGCAATCATCTGTATTCACAATGAGCTTGTTTTCTAATGGGTGAGACAGACACATACAAACATGTGTATAGCACAAATGTAAAGTAAGTACAAATATATAAAGTCATTAATACAAGATATTTTGGAAGAGAGGGCATTAGTATTTGGGGACTTCAAGAAAATCTTCACCTAGAATAGTGATGGCAGACCCTGTAGAGGCTGTGTGCTGTGCCCCTTCCCCACAGACCTTGTGCTGTGCCCCATCACTGAGTGCCAGGAGCACCCACACTTCCCCCTCTTATCCCACACATGGGAGCGAGAAAGTTCTCCCATTGGGCTGCTGGGCAAAGGGGCAGGTGAAGTGAATAAATGTACTCAGTGCAAGTGAAGAGGGTGAGGGGAGTGGCCCAAGAGCTCTGCTCCTCTCCAGCTCTGCTGCTTGTGAGCCGCCTACTTTATCCCTTGTGTGCTCCCATTGGGCTGCTGGCAGAGGGGCAGGTGATATGAAAAAATGCCATCAGTGGACATGGGGAGGGGGAGCAGCTTTGCCTGACTCCCTCTGCCTTTCTAGTAAAGAACTCTGGCCTGGGCAAAGGGTGACACATGCCCACAGAGAGCTCTCTGCGTGCCATCTTTGGCATGCACGCCATAGGTTCACCATCACTGATCTCAAAGATGGTGCTTAAGCTATTTGCATTTTAAAGAAGTAGAGAGATTTTTTTAAGGCAGAGGTAAAGAAAAATGCATTACAAGAGTGGAGAAAAGCCAGTTCAAAGTATAGGGACTGCAAATGGGGGAGCCTGTGTGAGGAACAGAGAAAACAACAGTGTGATTGAATTTCATAGTGCAGGAGGGTTAGTAATTTTTTAAACAATTTTTATTATAATTCCAAATTTTACAAAACCATACAAAAAAAGCATTTCCAAATACAAAGAAAAAGAAGATAGCACATAAATGAAATCACAAATTTTCTCTATGTTTAGTTTACTTTTCTTTCTCTCTACAAAATAAATCCTGTCCACAAGTATCTAAACCCTTCCCCACCCTCCCGACATCATAGAAGATATCTTCAGGTAGACTAATATGTACATATAAATTAAGTCTTTCATGTTTTACCTTTCTCTTCACTTTCTGGAGGAGGTAACATTCAGTTTGTTCTAGCATTAATTCTGTGGCTATGTATAATGTTCTCCTGATTTTACTCATTTTGCTTTGCTGGGTTTAAGAGGATGCAGAGTTTTATAACTCTCTAGATATAATTCCAAATTGCTCTCAAAAATGGTTGGATCAATTCACAGCTCAACCAATAGTGAATTAATGTCTCCCCCTTTCCACATCTCTTCTAACATTTGTCATTTTAGCCTGTCTGATGGGCATGAAATGATATCTCAGATTCAGTTTTCATTTCTCTAATCAGTGGTGATTTAGAGCATTTTTTCATATATCCATGTATGGCTTTGGTTTCTTCTTCCAAAAATTGTCTATTTATATCTTTTGCCCATTTATCAACTGGGGGTGTGGCTCTTGTTCTTATAAATTTGACAAAGTTCTCTATATATTTTAAATGAGACCTTTATTTGAGAGACTGTCTATAAATCCCCCCAATTTTCTGCTTTCATTCTAATAATGGCAGAATTTATTTCATTTGTACAAAACCTTTTCAATTTAATGTACTCAAAATTATCCATTTTACCTTTCACAATGCCCTCTATCTCTTATTGACTCATAAATCCCAATCCTAGCTATAAATGATATTTGATATGTTCCCTGTTCTTTTTTTTTTTTTTAAACGCTTACCTTCCATCTTGGAATTAATACTGTGTATTGGTTCCAAGGCAGACGAGTGGTAAGGGCTAGGCAATGGGGGTCAAGTGACTTGCCCAGGGTCACATAGCTGGGAAGTGTCTGAGGTCAGATTTGAACCTAGGACCTCCTGTCTCTAGGCCTGGCTCTCAATCCACTGAGTTACTCAGCTGCACCCTGTTCCCTGTTCTTCTAATTTAATTTTTCACTGCTATTTGTTGTATGTCTGTTCTGTTCCACTGATCTATCCTTTCTGTTTTTTAGCCAATTCTAGATAGTTTTGATACTTGATACTTTATAATACAATCTGGTACTAATAGACCTCCTTCCTTTATATTTTTCCCCATTGATCTTTTTGATATTTTTAATCTTTTATTCTTCCAAATGAATTTTGTTAGTATTTTTTCTAACTCAAAATAACTTTTTAGTAATTTAATTGGTATGTCATTGAATTAGTAGATTAGTTTTGGGAAGATGATCATTTTAATTAATTTGGCTCTGCCGATCCATGAACAGTAAATATTTCTTCAATTATTTAGATCTGACTTTATTTGTGTAAAAATAATTTTATAATTATGTTCATGTAGTTCCTGGGTTTGCTTTGGCAGATATACTCCCAGGTATTTTATTCTATCTGTGTTTTTTTTTTAATTGAGTATCTCTATCTCTTCTTATAGGACTTTGTCACTAATATATAAAAATGCACATGATTTATGTGGATTTATTTTTTATCCTGCTACTTTGCTAAAACTATTGATAGTTTCAACTAACGTTTTAGTTGAATTTTGAGGATTTTTCATGTATATCATCATGCTGTCTACACATAAAGACAATTTTATTACCACTTTGCTTATTTGGATTCATTCAATTTATTTTTTCTTTTATTCCTATTGCCCGCATTTCTAATACTATATTAAATAATATTGTTGATAGCCGACATCTTTGTTTCACTCTTGATCTTATTGGAAAGGCTTCTAGCTTTTCCCTATTACAAATAATACTTGATGGCTTTAGATAGGTGCTGTATATAATTTAAAGAAAAAACCAATCTATGCCTATGTTTTTTCCATGTTTTTAATAGGAATAAGTATTTTGTTTTATCAATGGCTTTTTCTGTATCTATTGATATAATTATATGTTTTTTATTACTTTTGTTATTGATATTATCAATTATATTGATAGTTTCCCTTCTGTTAAACCATCCCTACATTCCTGGTATAAATTCTGTTTGGTCACAGGATAGGTAGCAATGTCCAATGAGGCTCGAAAGATAGGTTGGGTCTAGGAAGCGTAGGGCTTTAAAAGCTAAACAGAAGAGTTTGCATCTTATCCTAGAGGCTATATATACTTATATATATATATATATATATATACATATATATATATATATATATTGGAGTTGGTTGAGTAGTCAGATCTCTTAAGGGAAATCATTTTGGAACCAGTGTGTAGGATGGACTGAAGTGGAAAGACTTGAACTGAGAGGATCAATTAAAAAGATATTGAAACAATCTAGACCTGAACTGAGATGGTAGCTGTGTGAATGAAAAGAATGGGTTGAATGTGATAGATGTGGTAAAGGAAGAGATGTTAAGATTTGGCAGCTGATTAGATACTTGGAGGTGTAAGAGAGTAAGGAATCCAAGGTAATGCTGAGATTGCAAATCTCAGAGACTGAAAGAATTGGGGTGTCATCAACAGAAATAGCAAAGTTGGAAGAGTAGATAGTTTAGGGAGAAAGAGAATGAATTAAGTTTTAGACATGCTGAATTCAAGATGTCTCTAGGGCACCCAGTTTGAAATGGTCAACAGGCAATTGTTGAACTGGGATGGGAGCTCAGGGGAGAGATAGGGGCTGAATGCATAGATATGGAGGTCATCTGCAGAGAGATGCTAGGTAAATAATACTGCAGGACCCATAGGATCATCCAGAAGACCCACCACTTCTGGCAAGGGATTCAAGCTCTATAACACTTGGTTAGCTAAGATGCTTCAGATTAACTCAATAGGGCAAAGAGTAGGAGGCCAGAAGTGAAAATAGTATTGCAAGACCTGTCATCATAGAAGCCTCCAGAGGAGAAGCAAAAAAAAAAAAAAGAGAGAGATAATGAGTTCAATTTAGGAGAGCTGGAGCCCCCCTTGGAAAGAATCTTTGGGGTCCAAATAAGAAAATGTCTCTGTCTTTCAAGGGGCAAGGGAAAGGACAGAGTTCCAAAAATCTGTGCAACCAAAGGGTGCATAACTTGGAAGACTCTACAGTGAAGATATACCTGGGAAGCAGGTTCCAAGCCGAATTTAGAGTCTTACCATTCCTTGAATGAGAGTATCCAGTCATGATGCATATGTCCTGGTTACCTAACTGGTTTATTAGAGAATAGAAACACAACATTTCAGAGCTTGTAGTGAACTGAGAAATCACTGAGTCTAGTCCTTTCATTTTGAATGGTATAATAGAAAGAACCTTGGACAGAGAAGCTAGAGAGGGGAAGTGATTTGTCCATGGTCACTCAGTGAATTAGGAGCAGAATCAATCAAACACTCGGTATTTATTAAGTTCCTACTATGTTTCAAACGCTAGGAATAAAAGCACAAAGGAAAGTATCTGCCCTTAAGGAGCTTATGTTCTAAAGAAGGATTACAACAGGTTTATCGAAAAATAAAACAAGGTAGTACAAAAATATAAATGGGAGGAAGGATGAGTAACAAATGAGAGACTTGGGAAAGCCATATTGAATGTGGTAGAATTTGTGATGAGTTAAAAGACCTATGTGTTCCAAGATACAGAGGAAAGAAAGAAGAGCATGGAGGATAGCCTGTACAGTCTGGAGATCGAATATTATGAATGGACACAGAAAATTGAACAGCTTAACTGGAATGTAAAGTACACGAGGAGAAGTCATATAATCTGTCCTGGGAAAGCTGGTTGAAATCAAATTGTGAAGGGCTTTAAATGTCAAGCAAAGGGAATCTGTTTTTGCTTTTTTTTTTTTATCTCAAAGGCAAAGGGGAGCTATGGAAGCTTCCTGGGCTGAGGTGATTTAGTGACATCCTTTAGCCACATCAAATTGGCAGTTGTGTGGCAGATAGATTTGAAAGAGGAAAGACTGCTTTCAAGGAGATCAATTAGAAGACTTATTACAATATTCTAGGTAAGACATAATGAAGGCTTGAACTAGAGTAGCTATTTGAGTAGAACTATGGAGACAGATTCAAGAGATGGTGGAGAGATGGAACTGACAAGACTTGGCAACTGATTGGATTGGAGGGATAAAGGAGAAAGAAGTGTAGAAATTGACTTCTAAATCACAAACTAGAAACAGGGAAATTAGGAAGATATAAGGGAGGAAATTAATGAGTTCTACTTCAGATATTAGGTTAGAGAGGCTTATGGAAATCCAAATGGGGACATCAAGCAAGCAAGCAGTTGGAGAATCATTAAGGAGCTCAGGAGAGACATGAGGGCTGAGTATGTAGAACTGGGAGTTATCTACATAGAAATGATAGTGGAATCCGTGGAAGCTAATGAGATCATCAGAAAGAGTGTGGAGTGAAAGAAGAGAGGGCCTAGGATGGAGCCCTGGGACATACTCATACATAGAGGCTGGGACACGAATAATAAAAATAACTGGGTTGGCAGGGGCTCTTAAAAGCTCAAATGCAATAACAGATATAAAGCACTGTGCAAACCTTAAAACATTTCTTGTTATTACTATTTTTTTTAATCGATACACAGCCACCATATCTCTAATTTATTCCCTGAACCTTCTACTGTACTTCTGCTGAGCTCAGGCAATTTTTATAGAGCAAATCAGGAGTTCGATGGTATGTTTAACAACTGGACTCAGGGGAAAAATGTATGCATATGAACTTTTAAATTCAATATTTATTATTCCTTTACTTTCCATCTTATAATCAACATTGTACATTGGTTCCAAGGCAGAAAAAAGGTAAAGTCTAGGGCTAGGCATTGGGGGTTAAGTGACTTGCCCAGGGTCACACAGCTAGGAAGTATCTGATCTCCTTACAATCCAACTCTCCTCTTTCAAATCTATCCTCCACACCACTGCCAAGTTGATAGACTAAAGTGTATCACCATGTCATTTCAGCCCAGGAAACTTCTATCTCTCCCTTTTGCTTTTGAGATAAAATACAGATTCATTTGCTTGACATTTAAAGTCCTCCACAATTTGACTTCAGGCAACTTTCCCAGGCTGATTATGTGACTCCTCCTCAAGCACTTTATATTCCAGTTAAACTGGTCCACTTGTCATGGCCATTCACAATAAGACTATACAGGGTGTCCTCCATGTCTGGGATGCTCTCCTTCTTCTCCTTTACATCTTAGAACCCCTAGATTAGGACCTACTGTCTCTAAGCTTGACTTTCAAATCACTGAGCCATCTAGCTGCCCCCAATATTTATTATTAATACTTTCTTAGATTTAAATGATCAACAAAACAAAAAATAAAGCCCTGAATTGTAGTGATTGCCAATTTATGAGGAATAAATGCATCTATTGACAATTTAATAATCAATCCATGTAAAATCTACATCAGGTTATTTACCATCTCAGGGAAAGAGGAGGGGGCAAAGGAAGAAAGGGAAAGAATTTGGAACTCAAAATTTTTTTTAAGTTTCATATTGTTTTTCCAAGTTAATTGGGTAAAAAACAAAATATTATTTAAAAAATAAAAGAGCAGAAAGGGGAAAAGAGGATATTTAACAATTAGCTCTCAAAGTTCCAGTACACCCTTAGAAGAGAATCTTGAGAACCAGACCTAGAGATGGGAGGCCCTAGATTCACATCTGACCTCAGAAATTTCCCAGCTTTATGACCCTGGGCAAGTTATATGACCCCCATTGCTTAGCTCTTACTGTTCTTCTGCCTTGAAACCAATACACAATATTGATTCTAAGATGGAAGCTAAGAGTTTAAAAAAAGAAGAAGAGAACCATGACAAAGTAAAGCCACAAAAAGCCCAGGGAAATGACTGTATAGCAAAGGAGGGAGTTGTCCATAGTGTCAAAGCTATAAAAAGGTCAAGGATAATGAAAACTGAAGAAAAAATGATTAGATTTGGCAATAAAAAGATCACTGGTGATCTTGGACAGAGCTGTCTCAGCCCAATGTGTAGGAAAAAAGCCAGATTGTATCAGTTGGGAAAGTGAGTGGGAGGTAAGAAAATGGAGGCAGTGAAATAGCTTTTTCTCAGATTCACTGTGCACTTTAGGAAAGATCTAGAGGGATAGCCTTAGGGAATCCTCAAAATCAAATGGTGATTATATTGGTTTAAAAAAAATGACCAAAGCTGCTTTTTAAAGTAGTTTATTGTGGGAACTTGTCACACTAAATTAAAGGGGCATTCTCTCTCTCTCTCTCTCTCTCTCTCTCTCTCTCTCTCTCAGTTTAATGACTGAAGGACAATAAGGATCACTGCCATCTGCCTCTAGGCTTCAGTTTTAAGTCCTGTGGGACTTTTATCTGCCTCTAGATGAACTTCATTTTATGTATTTTTTTCTCCCAATTGGAATGTAAGCTCCTTGAGACTAGGAACTTTCCCTTTTTTTTCTTTCTGTTCCCAATTCTTAACACAATAGCTGCCATGCAGTCAATGCTTTTAAAATGCTTTTTCATTCATTCATTCATTCATTCATTCATTCATTCATTCATTCAGAGAGATGGGATGAATGTTGTCAAGGCAGAGCAATCAAGCTAGGCTGTCTGTAAGGCATGGAGAGGAAGAACATGAAATCTATCTGGAAAGGTGGGCTGGAGCAGACTGTGAAGGGCTTTAAATAGCAAACCCACTAACTGGTATTTTATCTTTGAGGGGATAGGGAGACATTAAAGATTCTTGAGCAAGGGTCATGACATAATTGTATCTGTGTGTTTTGAATGGCTATTTTGGCAAGTGTAGAAAATTCATGGGAAAGGGGAGAGAAGGGAGGCAAGGGGACCAAATTGAAGGTTAATAAGATAATGTTCTGTATTGCCATTTAATTTTTCCTATTTAAATAATAGTATCACAGTTCCTCTTGGCATTTTTTTCCCCATTCTCCAGATTCTTAAGGACAAGATGCTATGAAATTAGAGACATTTCAAAAATGAAGTTATTGACCTTGATAATGTATAAGTTTCTTTCTGATTCTAAATCACAGTAGGTCATGTTTGTAGCTTGGAATTGAATATTTGAAGACAGGATCAAGCAAGCAAGGATTTTTTTAAAAAAAATCCTTACCTTCTATCTTAGAATGGATAGTGAGTATCAGTTCCAAAGCAGAAGAGTGATAAGGGTTAAACAATTGAGGTTAGGTGACTTGCCCAAGGTCACACAACCTAGAAATGCTGGAGGTCAAATTTAAATGCAGGAATTCCTGTATCCACACCTGACTCTCTAGCCACTGAGTCAACTGCTGTCCCCTCCCCTTTTTAAGTTATAAATAAGGGTCTTATATCAAGGCAGACAGAATATTATCTGAGAAGGTACATAGCAGTATTGAGACTCCCTGAAAATGAGGATTTATTAAGTGCCTATTGTATGTCAGGTTAGGAAGCAATTAGGTGACTCAGTGGGACTGGATTCAGGAAGACCTGAGTTCAGATCTGATCTCAGACACATACTAGCTGTATGACCCTGGGCAAGTCATTTAATCTTTGTTTCCTTCAATCCACTGGAGAAGAAAATGGCAAACCCCTCTGGTATCTTTGCGAAGAAAATTCCATGGATGATAATAGTCCATGAAGTCACAAAAAGTAGAACACAACTGAACAATAACAAAAAATATATGTCATGTTCTGTAATAGGTGCTAAGAATTTAAAGAAAAGGTTCTCAAAAGTCTTTGTGGGGACTAAAGCCGACCAATTTACAAAGAAAGGTAAATGTGGAGAGGTTGGAGCACTGGCCTAGGAGACAAGAGGACCTAGATTCAAGTCCTACCTCTTACAGATACTGTCTGTGTGATTATGAATTAGTCACCGAACCTCTGTTGATCCTAGGCTACTCTTCAAGACTATAAGTTGCATACAAGGGACTGGTCTGTGTGGTACAGGAAGTGATATCCCAGGTCCAGACCTACCACCCTCCTGTCCTCTCTGCCTCTCCTCCATCTCAGAGTTTACAAAACATTTTTCTTTCAATAACCCTGTTAGGTTAGTAAGTATTATTCTAATTTTACATGTGAGTAAACTGTGTCAGAGCGAAATTAAATTACTAAGTCAAGGTCACTTAGCTGATAAAGGAAAGATGCAGGATTTGAACTGGTCTTCCTATTCCAAGTCCCAAATCCCTTGCATTAAACTGCACTGACTCTGATGTCATAAGAAACAGAGGCAACAAATCATGGTTTGGGAGTCAGAAGACTGGGGTTCCATTCCTGCTTTGGCAACTTAACAACTTTGTGACTTTTGGTAAGGCCATCTAAGTATTTGGGGCCTCAGTTTTCTTGTCTGCAAGATGGGGCTAATAGTAGTTTCTACTATCCAGGGTTGTTATGAGGATCAAATAAGATAATATTTGTAAGGGCTTACTTGCACAGCACTTTGCACATAGTATGTGCTTAATAAATGTGTATTTCCTTTCTTTAAGGCTTAAGTTTCCTGGCAGAAGAAAAGCTAAGAGGGAGAGAGAGAGAGAGAGAGAGAGAGAGAGAGAGAGAGAGAGAGAGAGAGAGAGAGAGAGAAATAGAGAGAGAGAGAGAGAGAGAGAGAAGTAGAGAGAGAGAGAGAGAGAGAGGGAGGGAGAGAGACAGAGAGACAGAGAGACAGAGAGACAGAGAGAGAGGGAGAGGGGGGGGGGGGGGAGAGAGGGGGGTGAAGAGGGAGGGAGAGAGGGAAAACAATAACAGACCATAACTGATGCATTTTCAAGTGGAAAGAACTCATATCTAACAGCTGCTCAAGTGGGAGTGGCAGTTCACCACTCAACACCATATTGTTCTAAATGCAGAGAAATCAGTCTCTGGAGCATTGTTGTTATCCCTATGCAATTATTCTGCTACTCTCTAAAGGAGGTCAAGGCACTCAAATCATCAGCCAAAAATCTCAGCCTGATCTCGTGAGTACAACAGAAAGGCACCAGTTATCTGGGTTTGAAAATGACTGTGATGCTACTCCAAGGCCGTGTCTAATTATATAATTTAAGGAGATTGTCTTGGCTTTTCTGGTACACATGAGCACTCATCTAACTCTATTAGTCATTCTCTTGAGAATCAGTCAGGCAGCCAGGCTATATAATTGGAGCAAGGTTTCTGATGTATATTGGCAACAAGAACAACACATAAATGGACTAAACATGTGTGGTCATCCAGTTTCAAGACCGACTTCTCTGCATTCAAGTATACCATGATGGATAGCCCTAATCTTTTTATTTGCTTTGTTTCAAACAATACATGCTAAGTGATTGTTCTGAACCCCCTTGGGCAAAAGTAGGGCTGATTGCTCAGGATCTTATGGAACATCCTTTTGATATCATCAAGGTGCCCAATCTTGTCCTCCAGGTGCAAGAGGATCATGTACCCCACTGTTAAAATAGGAAATAAGACTTAGGACATGAGTGATTGACATGGCACGGGATTAGCTGGTAGAATAGAATCCCAGAGAAACAGTTAAGCAACTGACAATCTCTTTGGACCTGGATGAAGGAGGAAGAGTAATTTCCTGTAGCAGCTTGAGAACCATCATTCAAATTACAAGCCTGGGAATATCAATGGCTGTGGAAAAGAAGGCAGTCTTCATTCTTCTGCTGGACAGATAGAACAGATCATCTTTGGATATTTCTCTTGGGATTTTTGGACTTTGCCCACCAAAAGACTCTGTTGTAAAATTACTAATCCCTAAAGACTTTGCCTTTAATGTACTTAGAAATAAGATAGTTGGAGTCAGATAGCTTATAATTTAGAAGGTAAAATAATTAGATCTCTTCCTTTTCCCTTCTTTCCCTTTTTACCTTCCCCTTCCTTGTTTAATAAAATAAAAATATTTATGTTCTTTCTATGTTTCTTCCCTAAAACCCCTTCAATCCTATTATACTATTTCCCCACACAGGGCCAAGGATTTTAAACAACAGCTCAGAAAAGAGTTAACAAAACATTTATTAAGTACCTTCTGATGGTTAATAATCATTTGTTGTCTATTATGTTCTAGGTACAGTACTAAGCACTGGGGATACAAATATAATCCTTGCTCTCAAAGAGCTTATGTGTGTGTGGGGGGGTAGAGGGGGAAGTAGGGAGAGACAGACAATACATAAAGGAAAATGAATAGAGTTGGAAGAAGGGAAGAAAGGTACCCATCTTAGGGGCCAAGACTTCTTGTGGAGCCTGGTGAGAAATAAAGAGATAACTGGCCTGGATGTAGTTTTTAAATAGTGGTTCTGGGAGGAGCCCTTCAATCAAAGAAAGGTTCTATGGGGGTGACATCTTCTGGGTTCAAAGCTATGCTCTAAAGACCTAGTCTTTGCTTTATTATGGCATGGAGGTAACTCTAGGTTCCTGAAGGATTCACCAATGGTGTACAAGCTCTGGTAGGTCTTACCCTACAGGATAAGTTTTGAACATGGACTTTGTATGTCTGTTGTCCAAGGCTTAGTTCAGTTCATAGAAGCTTATTACTTGAAAGCTGGCCACTCAGCAATGAATTTAGAGCTTTTTTGGCCAAGTAACTACTAAAACCATTTACTTGAGTGTGGAGGAATTGGTATTGGTAGAGGGAATATCCACACTAAGGAAATGACAGATCCTTCAAGGGATGTACATGGCATGAACATCGATATTGTCCCTATACTCAAGGAATAATCTATTACTTTTATTCAAAAAAATGGGTGATGATACTAATGTAAAAATTAAATCTCTAATAAAAATATTATAGTTTCAGAGATTTATTAATGATCATTAGAAATCAAGGAATAAAGAAGATACAAAATAAAAACCATGTGCCCATGACTGTTCAGCCAGTTCAAACACCCACCTTACTACCACCAAGCTCAAGACAGGAAGTAAAGAAGTGTGACCGTTCACATCCTTGCCTAATATCCCTTGTCTACAGTAAGTATGAAAGGATGAGAAGTCAGTGGGCTCCTGGGAAATGTAGTTCTTTTTTAAGGGTAATATTTTCAATTATACACTAGGGAGAAGCAGCTGATCATGACTATAACCTACTAGTCACCTCTAAAGTTATCAGTCGAAAGTATTGGACTTCTCTACTAGCAGCAGTGCAATGATCCAGGACAATTCTGAGGGACTTATGAGAAAGAACGGTTTCCACATCTAGAGAAAGAACTGTGGGAGTAGAAACACAGAAGAAAAACAACTGCTTGATCACATGGGTTGATGGGGATATGATTGGGGACACAGACTCTAAATGATCACTCTCGTGCAAATATCAATAATATGGAAATAGGTCTTGATCAGTGACACATGTAAAACCCAGTGGAGCTGCTCGTTGGCTACAGGATAGGGTGGGAGGAGGGGAGAGAAAGAACGTGAATCATGGAACCATGGAAAAGTTTTCTTAATTAATAAAAATAAATAAAGTAATCAATTTAACTAAGTTTGGACTTAAGACTCTAGACTTAAATAAGTTGAGATGGATCACATTAGAGAACTATCAGGAGAGTGTTCTATATAATTACTTCACCTACCTTTGGGGACTATGGCCATTCCTTAGGTCACCTTGATGGTACTCAATCATATTGTGAGTCAACTTTGTGTTTCTTCCTATAAGTATTTCCCCATAGGAAAGTAGTGTAGGATCTAGCAACAACTATGGATTAGATAGAAAAAAGGGCCTCTACTATGGTTGTCAAAGAGAAGAGAAACATGAAGAAAGATAGTAAAAAGACAAAAAGAATGAGAATCAAAAATCAAAGGATTGTAGATTTGGAATTAGAAAGGACCTTAAAGGTCACCTGGTCCAACCCTATCATTTTATGGGAGAGAAACCAAAGGAGTTCAGTGACTTGTCCAAAGTCATGCAGTCAGAATTTGGAACTAGAGCTCTAGCTACAATTCCAGTATTCTATCTTCCACAACACATTGACAGATAAACAGAGAGGAGGCCTATTTTCTTCACTTAAAGCCAAATTGATCAGTGAGCTCCAGACAGCTATTAAGCTGAAACCATTCTTTTGGGTGACTGTAACTATTTATGCCATAGCAAGCCCACACAGAGAGAACCCAGATAATGCTTTCTATCTTCACCCACACTAGTCAAATGTTTAGATAAACAAAGATGTTGAATGAAATCCTCTGTTATTTGAACATAAATTGATATTGAATAGAAATTATAATATCAGGTCAAATTCCACGTAGGAGGAATATGGGATCAATTGTCAAAGGCACGGAGTAACTTCATCTCAGAATACAAAGAAATATACACTAGTATACCTTCCTCATCCAGAAGAAGGAAGAAGGCCTACCCAAGGGTCAATTAAGGGCAGGGGATGAGGAAGAAGCTAAAAAAAAAAGAAAAGTAAAAGAAAAATCTCTTCAATTTACTAGTCCTTTTTTTCACTACCATCTTTATCTCCACATAAGACTTACTGCTCCACTGCCCTCTGCTTCTAAATTTTAAAAAATTATTTATTTTCTAAAGACTGCATGGTGTTAGGTTTCTGTCCCCCCCCCCCCCCCCCGCCCCCTTCCCAGTCTCCTCCTCTAAAAATTCTCCTTCCAAAGCAAGGTAACCTAGTTTCAGACCTGGAGCATTTACATAGGACTTCCCACCAATGGGAAAATTTATACAAATATTCCCAGCTTCATACATCCTTAAAATCTGAGTTACAAGAGAAACGCAGAGGTGAATCAGTTCAAATAAATTATATTAAATCTAATCTGATAGCTTGGGGCTTTTACCAAGGATAGAATTTTAGTAGATATCCACACATAGGTAGTGGGAAGAATAAGAAGACCAGTGAAGGTGGGAAAGAAGACTTAGTAAAAGGAATAAAAGGAGCATCTGAAAAGAGCAGTGTCTCCAATAGATCATCAGGATTAGAAGTGATACACCTCTGAGATTTCACTTCATAGCCATTACACTGACAAAGAAGACAAAAAGTGAAAATGGTAAATATTGGAGGGACAGTGAGAAAACAGACACACTAATGCACTAACAGAGAAGCTGTGAACATTCCAAACATTCTGGAAAACAATTTAAAACTATGCTGAAAAGGTCAACAAATCATAGTTTGTTTCATCCAGTGATACTTCAAGTAGTCATATACCACAAGGGGAGGGGGGTGTCAAAAAGAGTCTCATATATGTAAAAATATTTTTAATCATACTTTTTCATAGCATCAAAGACTTGTGGGGGAAAGAGGATGTCCATATTGGTGAATAACTAAAAAAATGTTTTATATGAATGTGGTGAAATAGTAGTGTAATGAAATGACATAAAGAATTCAGGGAAATTTGGGAAGAGTTGTGTGAACAGATGCAAAGTAAAGAAAATAATTTGCATGGTGATAATAATAACACAAAGGGAGAAGACATTGAAAAATTCAAAAATTCAGAACACTTCAAGCATAACTATAGGGGCTTGATGATGAAGCCTAGCAGAGGGAAGCATTAGATGAAGGATACAGAATAAGATATACATTTTCAGGACATGACCAATGTGTTGACATGCTTTACTTGACTATAAATATTTGTTACAAAAGAAGATTCTATTTAGGAAGTGAGGAGTCAATGTAAAATGAATATGACCTTTTTTAAAAGACCCTCAATATAGATCTACATAAACTTATGCAAAATAAAATAACAGAACCAGGAGAACATTGTGCATAGTTATAGCAATATTGTACAATGCTTAACTATGAAAGACTTAGCAACTCTTAGCAATCAATGATCTAGGACAATCTAGGACAAAACTTTTGACCAAGAATGCTATCCACCTCCAGGGAAAGAATTGTTGGAGTCTGTGAAAATCAAAGTATACTATTTTTCACATAGGTTTATTTATGTTTTTAGTTTGGGGTTTTAATTTTATATGAGTATTCTCTTACACCAATGGCCAATATGAAAGTATGTTTTGCATAATAATACATGTATTACCCAGGTCAAATTGCAAATTGCTTATCATCTCTGAGAAGGGGGTTGGAAGAAAGGAAGGGAGACAATTTGGAACTTCTAATGTCAAAAAATATATGTAGAATTGTACTTGTAATTGTAAAAATAAAATATCTTTTTAAAAAAGAGTTTCAAAGGGGGCAGCCGGGTAGCTCAGTGGATTGAGAACCAGGCCTAGAGACGGGAGGTCCTAGGTTCAAATCTGGCCTCAGACACTTCCCAGCTGTGTGACCCTGGGCAAGTCACTTGACCCCCATTGCCTAGCCCTTACCACTCTTCTGCCTTGGAGCCAATATACAGTATTGACTCCAAGACGGAAGGTAAGGGTTTAAAAAAAAAAAGAGTTTCAAGAAAATGTTCCCTATTCAAGAATCTCCACTATTCCCTATGAGTCATCATCCAGTCTTTTCTTAAAAACTTCTAGAGAAAGGAGCCCACTATCTCCTAAAGCATCCTATTTCACTTTTCAGATTGCTCTAATTCTGTGTTGGCGAACCTATGGCATACATGCCAGAGGGGGCTGATCTCCTCCACCTTTCCACCATGCCTGAGGACATTTTTCACATCACCCACCCCTCTTCCCAGCAGCCCAATGGGAGTACTTCCTCCCTCCCCTGTCTGGGGTAAGAAGGTGGTTCACATGTAGCATGAGAATTGAAGTTTGGGCACTTAGTCTCTAAAAGGTTCACCATCATTTCTCTAATTGTTCAATTTTAGGAAGGGAAGAAAGGGAGAGAGAGACAGAGACATAAACAGAGACAAAGATAACTGAAGGCAGGTAACAGAGTGAAGATCTCTAGATAGTGATAAAGGAGGTTCCAAAACATGAAATCAAAAAGGGGTGACTTATGGAAATTTTTCTTTCTGAGAGTTGAGCTGGGAGGTAATATTTTCTCAGATGGTAGTCTACCTAGCTTTAAGGTGTGCAGAGGATTTTACATATTTTTGTCTCACTTGATCATCACAACTCTGGGAGGTAGGTGTTATTATCCCTATTTATAGATGAGGAAACTGAGGCTGACAGAGGCCAAATGCCTTGCTCAGGTTCACATATCATCTAAAGCAGGATTTGAAGTCATATCTTCCTGGTTCCAAGTCTATCTACTTACTACATCACCTTTGGGCTTGGGTGAAGTATCCTCAAAATTATTGATTATAAATACTACAGTCATGAATAATCAGCCTAAATCCTAGACTCACATATTCATAATTAAGAACAAAACAAGAAATATTACAGCAGCCTAGTCAACCAAATGCATAGTAAGAGCTAGAATTTTTTTAAAGAAATGTGTAGAATTTATGTATGCATGAAGAAATGCTTTATTATTGCTATTTAAGTTGGGAATTTTTTAAAAAGAAAAAGTGATCCTTTCAGGGAGGTTTCTTAAAGGAGACCAAAGCTTTCCCCCACTGAACATTTAAAACAAATCTTTCACTTCACATATCTATTTTTAAATTACATTTTATTTTTTTCTTAGGGGGTTCTTTGATGGCTTGTTCAATTTCTTTTTCTGAAATGGGGTTGTTAAGGTCATTTATTTCTTCCTCTTTTAGTCTAGGCAATTTATATTTTTGTAAGTATTCATCCATATCACCTAGATTGCCATATTTGTTGCCATATAATTGGGCATAGTAGTTTTTAATGATTGCCTTAATTTCCTCTTCATTAGAAGTGAGGTCTCCTTTTTCATCTTGGATACTGTCAATTTGGTTTATTTCTTTCCTTTTTTTAAATTAGACTGACTAGTACTCTGTCTATTTTATTTGTTTTTTCAAATTACCAGCTTCTAGTCTTATTTATTAAATCAATAGATCTTTGACTTTCAATTTTATTAATTTCTCCTTTGAGTTTTAGGATCTCTAATTTAGTCTTCATCTGAGGATTTTTAATTTGTTCACTTTCTAATTTTTTAATTTGCATGCCCAATTCATTGACATCTGCCCTTCTTAATTTGTTAATATATGAACTCAAGGATATAAATTTCCCCCTGAGTACTGCTTTGGCTGCATCCCATAGGTTTTGAAAGGATGTCTCATCATTGTCATTTTCTTCAATGAAATTATTAATTGTTTCTGTGATTTGTTCTTTAACTAACTGGTTTTGGAGAATCGTATTGTTTAATTTCCAATTAATTTTTGATTTACCTCTCCATGTTCCCTTACTGATTATTATTTTCATTGCATTGTGATCTGAGAAAGTTGCATTTATTATTTCTGCTCTTTTGCACTTGTTTGCAATGTTTTTATGCCCTAATACATGGTCAATTTTTGTAAATGTACCATGTGCTGCAGAAAAGAAGGTATATTCCTTTTTGTCCCTATTTATTTTTCTCCACATGTCTACTAACTCTAATTTTTCTAATATTTCATTCACTTCTCTTACCTCTTTCTTATTTATTTTTTGGTTTGATTTATCTAGTTCGGATAGAGGAAGGTTCAGATCTCCCACTAGTATAGTTTTTCTATCTATTTCGTCCTTGAGTTCCTCTAGTTTCTCCTTTAGAAATTTGGATGCTATGCCATTTGGTGCATACATGTTGAGTACAGATATTTCCTCACTGTCTATACTGCCTTTTATCAGGATGTAATTACCTTCCCTATCTCTTTTAACTAGATTTATTTTTACTTTGGCTTTGTCGGATATCATGATTGCGACTCCTGCCTTCTTTTTGTCAGTTGATGCCCAATAGATTTGGCTCCACCCTCTTACTTTCACCCTATGTGTATCTAACTTTCTCATATGTGTTTCTTGTAGACAGCATATGGTAGGGTTTTGGACTCTAATCCACTCTGCTATTCGCTTGCGTTTATGGGTGAGTTCATTCCATTCACATTCAGAGTTATAATTACTAGCTGTGTATTTCCCAGCATTTTGATTTCTGCTCCTTTACCTGCCTTTCCTTCTTTCACTATTTCCTTCTACACCAATGATTGCTTTTGAACAGTCCCCCTTGTTCCCACCCTTATTTTACTTCCCTTTCTACCCTCTCCCTATTTATCTCCCCCCCTTATTTTCCCTGTAGTCTCTCTAAAATTAACCCCCCACTCCCTCCCTCTCTTGTACTGCTTCCCTCTCCACCAGACCATTTGTTACCCTTCTACTCCCCTATAGGGTGCAAATCTATTCTCTGCCCCCAATGGATTGGATTGTTTTTCCCTCTTTGAGTCACCTTCAAAGCACGTAAAAGTTGAGTATTTCCTGTCTCTGACCTCTTTACCCTTCCAGTGTATTGATGTTCTCCCCCCTCCCACCATGAGCTTCTTTATGACATATAAATTTACCCCCATTTGTTTCTTTTCCCATTTCTTTTAATATTAACCTATTTTTAAGTTCTAGTTATATATATATATATATATATGCATACTCATGCGTATGTATTTTTGCATGCATATATCTATATACCTATTTATGTCTTGTCCTTTCATCCTATACAGTTTGTTCCTATTCCCTCTAAGTATACTTCTTTTTGCTGCCCAGCTAATAACAACAGTTTTTAAGAGTTACCAATGACCTCTTTTATTATAGGGATACATATCATTTTAACTTATTGAGTCTCTTAAAAATTTTTTTTTTGTTTTTCTTTTTTCCCCTCTTTTTAAATTACCTTTTGATGATTCTCTTGAGTTCTGTGCTTGGACATCACATTTTCTGTTCAGGTCCGGTCTTTTCTTTACGAATTCTTGAAATTCTTCTATTTTGTTGAATGACCATACTTTCCCCTCTAAGAATATAGTCAGTTTTGCTGGGTAGTTGATTCTTGGTTGTAGACCTAGTTCCCTTGCTTTCCGGAATATCGTATTCCATGCCTTTCTTTTTTTCAGTGTGGATGCAGCCAGATCCTGAGTTATCCTCACTGTGGTTCCTTGGTATCTGAATGACTTCTTCTTGGCAGCTTGTAATATCTTTTCTTTGGTCTGATGGTTCTTGAATTTGGCTATAACATTCCTGGGTGTTGTCAGTTGGGGATTAAGTACAGGAGGTGATCTGTGGATTCTATCAATCTCAACTTTTCCCTCTTGTTCAAGGATTTCGGGGCAGTTTTCTTTAATAATTTCCTGTAATATAATGTCCAGGCTTTTTATTTTGTCATGGTCTTCTGGTAGGCCAATAATTCTTAAATTGTCTCTCCTTGAATGATTTTCTAAATCCTCTGTTTTGTGAATGAGATGCTTCATATTTTCCTCAATTTTTTCATTCTTTTGGTTTTGTTTTATAGTGTCTTGCTGCCTTGTGAGGTCTCTCGATTCAAGTTTTTGTATTCTGGTTCTTAAAGACTGGATTTCATCCTTAGTTTTTTGGTCGTCCTTTTCCTTTTGGCTGGATTTTCTTGGGAGGTCATCTTTCATCTTCTTCACCTCATCTTTCATCTGCTTTGCCTCATCTTTCATCTCCTTTGCCTCATTTTCCAGCTGGTTGATTTTGGCTTTCAAGACACTATTTTCTGTTTCCAGATGACTTATCTTAGTTTTTAAGTTCTTTTCCCAATTGTCTTCAGCCTCTCTTAATTGTGTTTTAAATTGCATTTTGAGTTCTTTCAAAGCCTGTATCCAATTTGCTGGGATTTCTGATTTTTCCTTTGCTGGGTCCTCCCCCTCTCTTTCATTCACTCTTTGCTCATTACCTGTGCAGAAGCTGTCTATTGTAATTTCTTTCTTCTTTTTCTGTTGTTTGCTCAAGTTTATCCCTTCTTTGCTCCCTGTATTTGGCTGTGCTCTTGCTCCTCTCATTTTGTTTTGGTTTTGGGGCTGTCAGTCTCCCCTCTTGGAGCTTTGCCAGATCTCTTGGTACAGTCTCTAGGGGAGGAATGTTAGCTTCCCTGTCCTCTGGAGGCTTTTGATTGGATTGAGTTCAACTGGGCTGGGCTGTATGTGGTATGAAGCTCTGAGGCTCTGAAGACTCCTGGAAGGCTGGGCCACCCAGGCTCTCTCCAGTTCTCTCCAGCTGCTTCTCCACTGTCCGCAAGTGCCTTTGCCCGCCTCCCTAAACTCTGAGGAGTTCTGATGGGATTAATTCAACTGGATTGGTCTGGATGTGCCCGAGGCAAGTGTGAGACTGGAGCCCGATAGAGGGACCCAGCCCCAGCCCGTTTCTCCCTGGCTTCTTCCCTGCTGTCCAAGCTGGATGCTCGGAGCCTGGTGCCCCGCTGCCCACAAGGTAGACCCTGTAAACCAGCACCTTTGCCCGCTCAGAGGTTCCTGCTGCTGCTGGGGGCTCAGCCCTCTGGGTTGTGGAGGAGAGGTCCTGGGACTTTCACTCTGCCTTCCCCTTAGCCCTGAGTATTCTCAGATTCCAGCTTTTGGAGGGGCGTACCTTCTGATTTGAGTCCAGAAGGAGGGTTCCCCACTTCTGTCCTGTTGTTCAGATTGAATTTTGATGCCCTAGGAGCATTCAGTCTGTATCGGTAAGGAAGGGTCTTCCACGAGGTCTGAACTTTTGCTGCTTGCTAAGCTGCCATCTTGACTCCGCCCCCTACATTTTATTTTTTAATCAGCAAAAATCCTTCCCTCTCTCACACCTCACACCCAAGTAAGGAAGAAAAAGGAAACATCTGTTACAAACATGAATAGTCAGTCAATATGCATTTATGCACTGGCTATATCCAAAAAAAGGTCTCATTCTGCACTCTGAGTCCTTCACATCTCTATTAGGAAATAAATAGTCAACATTCTACATCCTGAGTCCTCCAGAATGCTTGTTAGTCTTTAAGTTGTTTATGATACTACTGTCATTATATAAATTATTCTTCTAGTTCTACTCATTTCACTCTGCATGTCTGTGCCAAGTACTTTACAAATGTTATCTCATTTGATCTTCACAACTCTGGAAGATAGGTGCTGTTATGATCTTCATTTGACAGTTAAGGAAACTGAGTCAAAAGTTAACTGACTTGTCCGGAATAACATAGCTAGTAAGAATTTCAGGCAGGATTCAAACCCAGGGCCTTCTGATTCCAGACCCAGCACTCTATCCACTGTGTCATCTAGTGTATTTGGGAACATTGAAAGCTTTTAAGTTCTCAATCTGAGTTGTCCCTGAGATCTTGGAATAACAAAATATTTAATACTCCATGAAAACAACAGCAGGACTGACCTAGGCATATAGGTCTTCCCAAGTCTCTCTGCAACCGTCCCCCTTCATCATTTTTCATAGCACAATACTATTTTATCACATTTATATACTTAACTTGTTCTGCCATTTGCCAATAGATAGGCATTCCCACAGTTCTGGAGGAGGTAGAGTTTTCTACCACACAAAAAAAGTGCTAGTATAAATATTTTTGTATCATCTTAGTTATAGTTTATTTTGCTTAGAACTAACCTTTTCCTTACTCAAATCTCCTTATTTCCCCCCTCTCCTTTATTCTATTTCTCTCCTTTTTTCTGTTTAGTGAAATATATTTCTGTATACATCACTGTATATGTATTTTTTCCTTCTCTGACTAGTTCAGATAAAAATGCAATTCAAGTATCATCCACTGCCCCACACCATCCTTCTTATCTATATACATTTCTACTTGCAAACTTCAACTAAGGGAGATCATTTTCCCTAATTTTCTTTTCCTTTTCCTCCCCTTACTGTGTTCCTACCCCTCTCTGTTTCCATTCTTTTAAGATGAAGACATAAAAGAAACATTCCCAATCTTTCTATCTAATTAGACTGTCTTTAGGATCTGTGACAATGATAAGTTTCCAGAAAAGACCTATATATCAGTTCCCCCTATTAGGAAGTAAATAGTTCAATCTCATTTAATCCATTATGATTATTTCTTCATGTTTACCTTTTTATGTTTCTCTTGACTCCTAGATTTGTACTTCAAGGTTTTTACAAGGCTCTGGTCTTTTCATAGGACTGCTTAGAAGTTAGTCAGTGACTTAATAAATATTTATAAGCACCTATTGGTTCCCAGGCACTATGTGAAGCACCAGGGATACAAAAAAAAGGACAAAAGACATTCCCTTCCCTTAAGGAGAGACCATGCAAATGACTGTGTATAAATTATATGCAAAATAAAGAGGAAATAATTAATAGAGCAAAGGTACTAGAATTAATAGGGATTATGAATGGCTTCCTGAAGAAGATGGGATTTTAGTTGGGATTTAAAGGAAATCAAGAAATCTAGAAGAAAAAGAGAAAGAGAGAATTCTAGGCATGGTGAAAATGTTCAGAATTAGGAGATGAATTGTTTTGTGTGCGGAACAGCACAGGTCTCCTATTTCATTAAAGATCTATTTATTCCCCCTGTAGGATTATACACAGGTTTTCTGGGGAAGTTATTCTTAGTTGTAAGTCTATATTTTTGGCCTTCTAGAATATCATATTCCAAGCTCTCTGCTCCTTTAAAGTTGTGGTTGTTAAATTATGTGTGATCCTGACTGTGGCTCCTCAGTACATAAATTTTCTTTCTGGCTGTTTGGAATATTTTTTCTTTGACCTGAAAACTTTAGATTTTTGACTATCATGTTGCTGAAAGTTTTGATTTTGGAATTTCTTCCAGGAAGTGACTATTGGATTCTTTCCAATTCTAGATTGCCAAAGAGATCCGGATAATTTTCTGCTAAAATTTCTTATGTTTAGGCTCTTTTAAAAAATTATAACTTGTAGATACTCCAATAATTCTTTTTTTTAAGTTAATTTATTTAGCCAGTTTAGAACATTATTCCTTGGTTACAAGAATTATATTATTTCCCTCCCTCCCCTCTACTCAGCCTTCCTGTAGCCAACATGCAATTTCATTGGGTATTACATGTGTCCTTGATCAAAATCTATTTCCATACTGTTGGTATTTGCATCAGGATGTTCATTTAGAGTCTACATCCCCAACCATATCTCCTCAGCCCATGTAATCAAGCAGTTGTTTTTCTTCTGTGTTTCTACTCCCACAGTTTTTCCTCTGAATATGGATAGTGTTTCTTCTCATAGATTGCTCCAAGTTGTTCGGTTCACTGCATTGCCACTAATGGAGAAGTCCATTACATTTGATTGTACCACAGTGTATCATTCTCTGTGTATAATGTTCTCCTGGTTCTGCTCCTTTTGCTCTGTATCACTTCCTGGAGGTTGTTCCCATTCCCATGGAATTCCTCCACTTTATTATTCCTTTGAGCACAATAGTATTCTATCGCCAACAGATACCACAATTTGTTCAGCAATTCCCCAATTGAAGGGCATCCCCTCATTTTCCAATTTTTTGCCACCACAAAGAGTGCAGCTATGAATATTCTTGTACATGTCTTTTTCTTTATTATCTCTTTGACTCCAATAATTCTTAAATTAGCTCTACTCAATCTGTTTTCCAGGTCAGTTGCTTTTTTTTTTTTGCAATGAAATACCTTATTTTTTTTTCTTCTAATTTTTTAGTGTTTGGATTTTGTTTCAATATTTTTTATTGTCTCATGGAATCAATAACTCCTTTTTGATCCTGTTTAGTTATAGTTCTCTGAGAGTTTATTGCTTGAGAAAGATACTGTATCTCACGATAAGTTGGTAGATTGCTTTAAACATCTTTCTTCCATACTTTTCATTTCTTTTCAAATTAATTTCCTTTTATTTCATTTATAAAATGTTTTGAACTCTTTTTTAAAGCTTTTGTTCCTTCTCTTCCAGGAATTATAGTTGAGATCATGCCAAAGCTATTTTTTTCTTAGAGGGTTTGCTTGTAATTATTTTGAATTGTTCTCTTCTTCTAGGTTTGTCTCTTAAAGCATCTTTGTAACCTTATAGTTCTTTATGATGGAATTATTTTTTCTCCTTATTCTTCTAGTCTACTTCCTGACTTTCAACTTTATGTTAGGATCAGTCACTGCACTTCTGATATGAATACCTGGATTGGTTCTTCTGATGCTTTCTTTAAGCGCTAAATATTGTGTTAATCCAGGATGTCAGGAACAATTCAGGTTCAGGACCTACAAATTTTCAGTGCTCTCAAATACACTAGTTGGCACATGTGCTAGAACTCTGGGCCTGAAGTCAGAAAGACCAAAGTTCAAATCCCACCTCAGACACTTACTAGGTGTGTTATCCTAGACAAGTCAGTTAACCTTTATTTGCCTCAGTTTCCTCAGTCACAAAATAGGGATCATAGTAGCACCTAATTTCCAGGTTGTTGTGATCTATAGTAGGTGCTTAATAAATACACATTTCTTTCCTTCCTTCCAAAATAGTCTAATCATGAGCAAAATCTGGTTACTATTCTCCTGTTTTGCATTCTACAAGTTCTTGACCTGTGTTTAAGTGAGGATAGCATGCTTAATGGACTTGATTTGTTTGTAGTTCCAATAGATCCCTGCTTGACTCAGCCACTATCAGCCAACTGGAAAGCTCTACTAGTTCAGAATGACAGAACTAAAGGTTTTCTTTTGGTATGGTAGTTTTGCACAGATTATTCTTTCATAGACTTCAGACTAGTCTAGAATTTGAGATTAGATCTGAGCTACATAGAACTTCTACTTGCTTTTGTTGATGGAAAATGGAGGGGAAAGGTAGAGAAAGGAAGGTAGCCGGGGGTCCCCCTTGCTCTGGTAGCCCGGGTAGGGAAATTGGCTAGGCTTTTCTCTTTAGCTATAATTATGCTAGACATTGAAATTAAATCAAGCCAGGCTTCAGGGATTTTAAGATAGGCTTATTTAGGCCAGAAAAGAAAGGTTCAAGAAAGGCTAGAGAAAATTAGATCTCCAGCCTGGGGGTAAAAGGGTCTGGGGCAAAAGGCTCTTCTGCAGAAAAGGCTGGAAAACCTGTGCGTCTCTCTTCTTTTATACTTTCTCAGACACCTTTCACAAATGAAGTGGGAGGTGTCTGAGGAAGTTGGGGTAGAGAGTCTTGGGAGATGTAGTCTTCTAGGGTTCAGAGCCATTTTAAAACATACACTTTTAAATTTGCTTCTTGCTCAGTATAAGTGTATAGGCTGGGGCAGTAGTGGCAAGTCTTTTAGAGACCAAGTGCCCAAACTGCAACCCTCCTGATGCATGTGAGCTGTCCACCTTACCTCAGATGGGGGAGGGAGGAAGTGTTTCCATTGGGGCTGCTGGGCAGAGAGGCAGGTGAAGTGAGAAATATCCTTAGGTACACATGGAGAAGGAGGGGAGCAGACCCCTCCAGCATGCTCACTGTAGGTTTGTCAACACAAAACCCTAAGGCAGTAATGATGAACCTTTTAGAGATGTGAGAAATAGCCTCAGGTACGCATGGAGAACGGGATGGGAGCAGCCTACCCCACATCCCTCTGGTTTTCTAGTAATGAATTCTGGTGGGTGAGGTCAACAGCACACATGCCCACAGAGAGGGCTCTGAGTGCCTCCTCTGGTACATATGCCATAGGTTCACCACCCACATGGCTAGGGCCTTTGATGGCTCCTCCCCCTGGTATGCTATCTCTAGGTTCAGGTCCCCTCTGTATTCCACCCTGCATCTGTGAATGTGGGCACTGAGTGATAGAGCTGCCAATAGTCACTTGTTCCTGCATCCTAAACAAGTTTAGGCCCTCCTTTGCTGGACTTAGGACTTCCTTTTATCCTGATATACACTGTCCTAATGTTCCCTTCATTGCTCCTGGCCAAATCCTCTTCTCATTGCCTGCAGAGCTCTTTATCTCTCTCCCTATACTGATTTGAGCTGGAAAAATAATTCCTTGTAATTTTTTATCTAGTATTTCCTGATTAGAATTTGGTCTAGAGAATTTTCTATGTCTGTTCAGAGGAGTTGGCAGCTAGAAAGAACTTGCTATATTTCTTCCTTCTCCACCCTCTTGGCTCTACTTCTGAGAGTTAGGATTTTTGAGTTAATATAAGATCAAGATTGGATAAGAAGGCAGAAATATTTGAACAATGTCTTGTATATGCCCACCTCAAGAGAAAGAACTGATAAATGGGAATAAATGATGCCTTCTGGAACGGGAAAAGGAAAAGATGGAGAGAGTTGATTTATATATTTCAATATAACAAATTTTAAAAATGTAATTTTTAAAAGAATATAATATATATAGTATTTTCATTTCCTAAAAGAAAGTTATAACCTAAATCCTAAGTGGTATTTTTGTGATAAATATAAAGTGAATAGAAAAACTTAATTCTAACACTAGAGTTGACCAGGATTCCTGAATACTGTATTATATTCCTTTTGTTTTTAGACAGTATCTCATTATCTGTAACTTTCAAGTAACCAGGTCATGGTTGTTAAGCAGAGCTTAGGACATTTTGTTAAATTATTGCATATACCTCCTTTGAAACTGAGCTGGAACTAAATCAATACTCTGGAGCAAGATACAGAACTTGTGTAGGGCAGCTGGGGCTTTGACCCAGACACTGAGAGCCAGGAAACATGTTGCCTTCTTTTCCTCTCTTCCTGACTTTAGGGTGTCTAATTCCTGGCTCTCAGGCTGCCATCCTTAGAGTCTTGTTGCTGTCATACTACATTCCTATGCCTTCTTCCCAACAAGAATTCTTCCAGCATGCTTCCTGGCCTGGATGCCCAAGATTACTATGGGTCAGCAGGGGAGATAAGTGACAAAGACGGAACATGCTGAACACTTGTTATCTCTACAGTCAAAATATACTTATCCTTAACACTTTTCAGTCTCTATCTTCCTCTGGCCTCCCTTTTCCCTATGCCCTCTGTGATCCTCCACTATGGTAAACAAATTCTCCTTTATTCTAGACTTCTCCCTTTCACATTCCCTCCCCTTTATGGTGACCACTGAAACCTAATTTCCTTTCTAAGACTGGCTACTAGCCCATTTCACAAAGGATTTAAAAGAAGATTTAGCATCCCCTTCCTCTTCCTTGTCATTTTCAAATAGACCCTCAACCACCATAAATATCCACCACTCCAACCTTTAAACTTCATTCTGCTCTATCCTCCCGCTATTGTTTATGTACCTCCAGGTCACTCAGTGACTGCCAAACAAGTTTAGTACCTAGTTCATAATGTTCTTCTCTACCCTGTTGAAACTGTCACCTCCTCAATCTGTATAACACTTGTCTCTAACTCACCAATCTAATGTCAGTCACAAAGCCCAATCCCACCTCCATGCTCCCCTCTCAAACACAACAGAATATGCCTCAGGTGCCAGAATCCCTAGTTATGACTCTGTACTGTACCACATCATTGTTGTTTTTCTTTTTCTTTTTTAGTTTTTCAGTGAGGGGCTTCTTTTCTTTTCTTTTTTTCTCCTCCCCCCCCCCCCCCCGCCTTTTAAACATTATTTTATTTGGTCATTTTCAAACATTATTCATTAGAAACAAAGATCATTTTCTTTTCCTCCCTCCCCCCCCCCCCCCCCGGTGATGCGTGATTCCTCTGGGTATCACTTGTGTCCTCAATCCGAACTCATTTCATGTTATTGGTTTTTGCATTGGGGTGTTCATTTAGAGTCTCTCCTCAATCATATCCCCTCCACCCCTGTAGTCAAGCTGTTGCTTTTCCTCGGTGTTTTTACTTCCTCCGTTTGTCCTCTGCTTGTGGGTAGTGTTTTTTTCCCTTGATCCCTACAGGTTGTTCAGGGACATTGCATTGACAATAATGGAGAATTCCATTACGTTCGATTGTACCACAGTGTATCAGTCTCTGTGTACAATGTTCTCCTGGTTCTGCTCCTCTCACTCTGCACCACTTCCTGGAGGTCGTTCCAGTCTCCATGGAATTCCTCCACTTTATTATTCCTTTGAGCACAATAGTATTCCATCGCCAACATATACCACAATTTGTTCAGCCATTCTCCAATTAAAGGGCATCCCCTCATTTTCCAATTTTTTGCCACCACAAAGAGCACAGCTATGAATATTCTTGTACAAGTCTTTTCCCTTATTATCTCTTTGGGATACAAACCCAGCAGTGCTATGGCTGGGTTGTTGTTTTTCTTTGCTATAAAATCATAGGGTATTATTATTAGGTCTAGAATGGGAAGAGATCTCAGAGTTCATTTAGTTCAATCTTGAAACTGAGTCCTAGGAAGGTTAGTGGAGAGAGTTTGGACGCATAAACATGAAGACTTGATTTAAATCTTGCCTCAGACATTTACTAGCTATGTGACCCTGGGCAAATCATTAACCTCACTCAATTTCAGTTTCTTTAACTGTAAAATGGGAATGATGATAGCACCTTTCTCCTAGCGTTTGTATGAGGATCAAATAAGATACTATTTGTAAAGCACTCTGTAAATTGTAAAGTATCTACCAGGAGTAGTAGTAGGAATAAGTACGTAAGTAAGTATGTATGTATATAATTTAGCCAAGGTCACAAAGTAAGTGTATCTATATCAACTTTCTGTTACTTTCGAGTATCCTAATCTGATTATAAAGCAGAGTTTAGGGCATTTTGTTAAAATCTTACTCTTAGCTGGAACTGAGCTGGAACTGAATCAATTCTCTGAAGCAAGAGCCAGAATGAATAGAGAACATAGGGCCATGTCTAAATACACTTAACATATATATTTGAACCCAGGGATTCTGAGTCTAATATTTTTTTCTAATGTACCACGTTAGAGACACAACAGCTATGCCACATTCTCTCTGGCACTTTCAGTGATACATAACTCTGTGCAGAAACCAAGATGGCATCACCTTTTTCTGAATTCTGTACTCTAATGGTTCTTGCTACAGTAAGGCAGACACTAAAGAGGATAAGAGCGATGCAGGAATGTAGTTGCTGTCATTGCATGGCAAGGGTTTTATAGCCACTTGCACTGCACAGCATGCCATGCATTGCTAAGCTTGCCCTTGTTAAATTGCAGTGGAGCGAAGCACAATTACCCCAGAGTCAGTGTGTTGGTAGACACTCACAGGCTAGAAGAATGTAAAGAGTGACTCATCAGCCATTTGCTACAATCAGGAGAGGGTGAGGAGGAATGTCATAATGTACAGTATGTGGAACAATGAATAAACTGTGAATTGCAAGGTTAAAAATACCCCTGAGACATTCTGGTGACCTCGAAACTCACTTGACTCTATGCATGCTCAGGAAAGAGGAACGGTGGCTGGATTCCAGGAGTCAGCATTCTCTGCTTCTTCATGCTAGCTCTGTGATGTCATTTTGGTCACAATAGTACCTGAAAGCTATAATGTAAAACTGAAGCAGATGATAAAAGCCTTTTCCATCAAGATGCTTGATGCAGTCATGAGCATCAGTGGCAGGGGAACTGTGTTCATCTGAATCAATTCTGTGGTCTCCTCAGCTGTTGAATATCCTTCATCCACAATGGTGAAGAAATGCAATATAGCTAGCAATGGGAATTGGGACTACAAATCATTACTCCCGTTCAAGTAATTTCTACTTCTTAGTTTCAACAATTACAGATCTTCTGATAAGATGTAATATCATCTTACTTTGCCACTGCATCCTAAAGACTCCCAGGACTTGCCATCTGCCCCACTACTGAGCCCGTAGGACTTTTAACCCTTCTCTCTTTCCTATAGCTGAACTCATACATGCATTATCTCCTTTAATTAAGACATGACCTTAAGAGCAAAGACTCTTTCTCTCTGTCTCTCTGTCTCCATATCTGTCTGTCTTCTCTGTCTCTGTCTCTGTCTCTGTCTCTGTCTCTGTCTCTGTCTCTGTCTCTCCCTCTCTCTCTCTCTCTCTCTCTCTCTCTCTCTCTCTCTCTCTCTCTCTCTCTCTCTCTCTCTCTCTTTCTCCTCCTCCTTCCCCTCCATCTCTTCCCTTCCCTTCTTCCCTCCCCACCTCTTTCTGTCTCTCTCTGTCTCTGTCTCTCTGTCTCTGTCTCTGTCTCTGTGTCTCTCTTTCTGTCTCTGTCTCTGTCTCTGTGCCTGTGTCTGTCTGTCTGTCTGTCTGTCTGTTTGTCTGTCTCTCCAGGACTCAACCCAATGTTTGGCACATAAAGCACAGCCACACAGCTAGGTGGTACAGTAGAAAGAGTACAGGCCTGGAACAGGATCAGGAAAAGGTATAAATTCAAATTCAGCCTCAGACACTAGATTTGGACCCATGGCAAGTCAGTTACCCCTTTTTATCTCAGTTTCTCATCTATAAAATGGGTTATACTGGAGAAGGATGGCAAACCTCTCCAGTATTTTTGCCAAAAAAACCCTGTGGATGAGCCCATGGGGTCATGAAGAATCAGGCACAACCGAATAACAACAAAACACTTAAAAATACTTTTTGCATTCATTATTCACCTTCCATAATAAATCTTTTAACATTTCAAGAGCCTAAGATTTCAGCAATATGCACATGCATGCTGCTAATACAAACTATAGCTCCTCTAGCTTTCTAGATAGACTTTGAAAAGAAGTTGCTTTGATACTGAAGCCAAGTTGGTGATGAGTCTCTCCTAATTTAACTAGGCTGGACACTGGATGAGGAAGGACAGACATGCAGGTTCTCACTGTACCCTTATTCGATAGGCAGCTACAAGGTTCAATGGACAGAGGGCTGGATTTGGAGGAAGGAAAATATGAGCTCAAATTCTGCCTCAGATGACCCTGGGCAAATAAATCATTTACTCTCTCAGCCTCAGTTGGGATAATAGGGATAATTAACAGCATGACCTTCACTGAGTTTTTCTGAAGATTACAAGATAACAACACAAATCTTAAAGGCTATAGAAATGTTAGCTATTACATTACTCAGTCCCTTTCATCTTGGTAGATGATTCTCCAAAATCTGATTCTTCACTGGCAAGACCTTCAAAAACCAAGGGTCCAAGGCAGCTAGGTAGTATACTAGATAGAGTGCCAGATCTGGAGCTGGAGGACTGGGTTGAAATCTGCCCTTAAATACATCCTAACTGTGTGACCCTGGGTAAGTCATTTAATCTCAACTGCCTAGCCCTTGCCACTTTCCTCTCTTAGAAATGGAACTAAGGTACTAAGACAAAAGGCAAGAGCTTTAAAAAAAAAACACAGGGTCCCTTCAATGCCAATCTAAGGCATCAGAGAAGGACTTTAATGGAGGTACCATTATAAAAGAAATCCCATATTAGTTCTCTGTATTTTCCCATGAAACAATTCATTACTTTGCTCTTTGGTGGGCCTGGAGAGCGTAATAGCATCATTCATTTTAGACCTAGAAGGAGCCTCAGAGAGTATCCATTCCAATTCTTCATCTTAAAGATGAAGAATCTGAGGCCCAAAGAAGTTAGGTGACTTACCTGTTTGATTTGAACCCCTAGCCCTCTGACTCAAGCCAATATGCTTTTCCACTGTATTGTAGTGGAGCTGATTTGTAGCAATATGGACAGTCAGAGATGGTGGCGACCAGGGGCAGCTAGGTGGCTTGGTGTAATGAGAGCTAGACCCGGATATGGGAGGTCCTGGATTTGAATGTGGCCTCAGACACTTCCTAGCTTTGTGACTGCACAAGTCACAACTCCTGTTGCCCAAGCCCTTAGCATTCTTCTGCCTTTGGACTTAGTTTTGATTTAAAGAAAGAAGGTAAGGGCTTAAGAGACAGAGATGGTGAAGACCAAAACTATATATCTTTTTTTATCTAGTTCAAATATTTTAAATTTCAAATTGTTGACCTAGTTTCCTTTGAAGAATTCCCTAAATATGAAGACTGTTCATTCTGAGAGGGACATGCAAGACTAACCTTTGGTGTTAGGAAGATATTTTCACTAACAATTAGAAATTTTAAAATGTCCTAGTTTTCTGCAGCTCCAAAAGTTTCTGGAAATAAACATTCCCACTGTCAAGACAGAGAGGAACAAAATCTATTAGTTGTGATGGATTTCAACTCAATTTAGCAAGCCTATGTTAAGATCCTAAAATATTCTAGAAACTATGTACTAGGTTCTAAGATCAAGGAATAGCTCTGGGCTTGGAGGTAGGAAGACCTGTGTTCAAATCTAGCTTCAGATACTTCCTAGCTGTGTGACCTTAGGCAAGTCACTTAACTTCTGTATGCCTAGAAGGAAGCTAAGTGGCTCAGTGGTATAACTCTGGATCTGGAATCAAGAAGACCCGAGTTCAAATCTAGCCTCAGACACTTCCTGGCTATGTGATCCTGGTCAAGTCACTTAACCTTTGATTGCCTATCAAAAGGATCCACTGGATTCACTGGAGAAGGAAATGAAATAGCAAACCCCTCCACTATCCTTGCCAAGAAAATCCTATGGGTAGCTATGGTCCCAGGGTTTCCCAACAGAACAACAACAAGGATCATAGAATCATAAACATAGAGATGGAAGTGACCTTCTCTTTATAGAGGAAGAAACTGAGACCCGTAGAGGTGGATTGACTTCTGAGTTCACACAGATCCTAATTTTCAGAGCTACATTTAAACCCAGATGCTATGACTGAAGGACAAAAGTGAAACAGTAGTTGCCTTCTAGAAACTTATAGAGAAGAAACACCAAGTACCCTACTAGAAAATACAAAGTAATTGTGGGAGGGGATCACTGAGTGGATAGACGAGTAAGGCCCTTTGATGCTAAATGTATCTGAATACTGGATATAATGAAAGCAGACAAATTCAACCATTTATCTTACTATGTGGGTGGAGGCTGAATTTCATGATGTTTAATCTAAGAGATGCCCCCTTATTTTTTTATATTAAAGCGACATATTTCCTTATGTTCAAAAAGCACTAAGCTTAAAAAAAATCCTATCTTTTCCTCAGAGCAGCATGGAAATCAGGCCACAGCAGATGGCAGGATTAGGGATTGCCTCTGTTGAATGGAACTGCTTTTACTCAGATGATACCAATTTCAGATTCCCTGAAGGAGCAGGGCTAAGTGATTTATACAGCCATGATGGACTCTGGCTTCACTTAGTACCATGAAGCTATCTGAATTCAAAAGCTCCCATTCTATCAGATGAAAATGAAATTATTATGCTGAAATTATTAAGCTCAATCTTAGACATCCTATAGTAAGCTAGGAGCTGCAAAAGGCTGCTAGGATCTTCAACTGCAGTGTTAAAGAAATTCCATCTGCCAATAGAGAAGTCAAAACTCTTCGAGAGAATGAAGGTTACAACCCAGACTCCACTGCTCAAGGTTGGCCAATGGGTGGGAGAGGTGTGTTGTTTATTTTTCCTCTTTGACAAGTGCCCTTATTGAATGATACAAAGCTCCAAACCCCAGGAGAAACTAAGCATGAAATTTGAAAAGAAAACACAAATGGCAAAGGCCAGTTGTGTCTGAAAGAAACTGTGAAAAGAGCCAGAAAATTGAATGAAGCAAACCTGGTGTGTAACTCTAATTCTGCTGTCACTTTATTTAACTCAGCATGGTGGCTCTCTGAGGGTTCGAGTAGTTAATTTGGAAACACTGATGGGGAAAGAGAGAGGGGCAGACAGAGAAATTCTGTGCTTTTAAAAATAAGGGAATAGGCTTACCAGGAAAAGCTTTTGGTTCCAATGGGTAATCTTAGAATCACAGCATTGAATGGGACATTGGAGATGATTTTTTTTAAACCCTTACCTTCTGTCTTAGAATCAATATCAAATATTTGTTCCAAAGCAGAAGAGTGGTAAGGGCTAGGCAATGAGGGCTAAGCGACTTGCCCAGAGTCACAGAGCTAGGAAGTATCTGCGGTCCTATTTGAACCCAGGTCCTTCCAACTCCAAGCCTGTCACTCTATCTACTGTGCTACCCCGAGGTCATCTCTTTTAATTTATATCTGGAACAAGAATTCCGTGCCTACATATTTTCTTTGATTTTTTTCTAATATGGGGAAAGTCATTATCTACTAAGGTGGTACTTCTGAATGGTCTCTATTATTAGGTAGTTTTTCCCTGATAGCAAACCTCAATATGTCTCTTTGCAAGTTCTACCCATTGTTAACCTTTTAAATATAACAGCTTTTTAAATACTTGAAGTCAGGGGGCAGTTGGGTAGCTTAGTGGATTGAGAGTCAGTCCTCTCTGACTCTGAGACTCTGACATCTGAGAGATGGGAGATCCTAGGTTTAAATCTGACCTCAGACACTTCCCAGCTGTGTAACCCTGTTAAGCAAGTCACTTAACCCCCATTGTCTAGTCCTTACCATTCTTCTGCCTTGAAGCCAGTACAAAGTATTGACACCAAGATGGAAGATAAGGGTTTAAAAAACCAACAGCAAACAAACAAATAAATAAATACCTGAAGTCAGATTTTTTGCTTTCACCTCATTCTTGACATCCCAAATAACACTGGGATGTCATTGATCTTCTTCAAAAATGAATAACCAGAGGACAGCTGGGTGGCTCAGTGGATTGAGAGCCAGTATTAGAGATGAGAGCTCCTAGGGTCAAATGTGGCTTCAGATACTTTCTGGCTATATGACCTTGGGCAAGTCACTTAACCTCATTGCCTACCCTTGTTGGGGAACCTTTTCAGAGTTCAAGTGCCCATTGGGCAAATTCAAGCTGTCTGTGAGCCCCATTATTGGAGAGAGTTGAGGGAGAAAGTGCTAGCTTTGGGCAGCTAGACAGCAAAAAATGTCCTCCAGCACTGGGAAGAGGGGGACTAGAGAGTTCCCCAGGCACCAGCTCTGCACACATGCCATATCTTCACCAACACTGGACTGCTCCTTACCACTCTTCTGCCTTGAAACCAACACACAGTATTGATTCTAAGACAGAAGGTAAGGGTTGAAAAACAAATGAATAACCACCACCGCCACCACCACCATATTTTCTTTTCTCCACACTAAATATCCCCAACCCCTTTAACCAATCTTCAGATGATAAAAACTTGAGGGTCTTTGCCATTTTGTTTGCCTACTTCACGTCACTCTCCTTTTCATCAACGTCCTTCCTAAAATGTGTTCTCTGCACAGATACAGTCTGACCAAATTGGAGTAGGAGGATACCATCACCTCCCTCGTTCTTGATGCCCCACCTCCTTGCCTCTGATGGGACACTCAAACTCCAGCTCCCTGACATCCTGGTAAGAGTTTCCCATAATAGCCTGACTGATACCCACCACACTGCTGTTATCATCTGCCCATTTTCTCATGCTGTCCTTCTACCTTTGACTCTGGGAAGAGTGGTCAAATCAGAACTACCATTCCTAGGAAGGACACGGCAGTTCATTGTTGTTTGGTTCCACTCGCCATCCCTATGACTTCAATTTCCCTCTTTGTCACTACCCCTTCCCTCTATGTGTTGTCTTTTATTACAATGCAAGCGCTCTGAGAGCAGGGGCTGTTAATTCTTATGATTGCATCTCCAGCACTCAGCACAATACCTTGCTACATAGTCAGTGCTTAATAAATGTTTTTTATATATTCACTAGCTTCTTTGGAAGCCATATTTCTTTTGTTAATTCATATTGAGCTTAAGTAGATAAGTCTAAGGAAATAAGAAGGAAAATAAAGTAAGCTTCAGTGTCTACATGCATAAGGTAAACACTAAGAAGCAGTCAATATGGAGTATGGAATAGAAGGTCTTTCTCAGAGTTGGGAAGATTAGGTTCAAGTCTTCCCTTTGCCATATACTGGCTACATGATCCTGGGCAATCATTTAGCCTCTTGGTGCCCCAGGAAATGCTCTAAGACTTTAAGTTGCAGAGCCCAGCTCATGGAGGGAGCTTCCTTAATAGGAATTTCCTATAACAATGAAGTCATAAAAGTAAAGGTGAGCACCATGTTATTTGCTTCAAATTTTAGTTCTCTGTTTTAAGCTACCTACCCTATTCACCCTTTGCCTAGTTGACTTATTTGCATAATAAAGTTACAAAAAAAAAAAAGAATGGGCCATTCTGCTGAAAAAAAAAATCAGGGGAAATACGTGGGTTACTTATATCATAGGTATACAGCATTTAAAAAAACCTAGATTTGGTACAGACAAATTGGGGAATATTCACCTTAGAAAAGGAGTCACTGTAAGATCAGTAAGATCACCCATTTCTTCTATAAAAGGATCTGATAACAATAAAATTGAGGTTAGGGGACACATTTTCTATTTCTTTGTGTCACCTACAACATTTAGTACATGGTCTTATACATGGTAGTCTGATACTTAAATGGACCAGGACCTCACTGATGAGGAAAATCCTTTAACCAATCCTTTTATGCCCATCCTAAGCATCTCTCATCCATGTCTTTCCATATAGTGCCCTGGGAGGCCATCCAATAAGCTGAAGGCCTTTGTGTCCTTTTCACATTGCCAGGAGCATCCATACTATTCATCAGTTATTTTTTGGTCCCATTATGTGACTGATACATGTTTATTTTCTAACATATATTTCTTTGTTCACATCTTTCACACTACTTATGCTATATATACTACATGTGTGTATACTGTATAGCCTATTCATACCTACAACATGCTTCTTTAGTCTTTTCTGGGTGATTCTCAGCTTCATCTTTTTGGAAATTGGAGGGTTTCATAATTCAAAACAATATCTCAGTATTGAAAAAATATGGGAGTTAAAGAGATGGACTTGTTTCAGGGAGAGCTTAATGGGTTTAAAAAGAATATTGCAACATCCCAAGGGTAATCCTATTTATTCTCCTTCAGACATGGAATACAGTCAGTGCAAAAATATAGTCAGAAAAGTATTATTCGCAAGGAACAGAAAGCAAACCAGCATATATAATTGGTAGAATGAGTCAAAGTGAGTCAAGTATAAGACTAAAAAGGTAGAAAGAACAAGATTATAAATGCTTTATGGCAGATAATTTTATATTTGATCCTGGAGGGATTAAGGGACTCAGTGGAGTTTACTCAGGGAGATGACACAGTAAGACCTTCCTGTTAGGAACATGATTTTGAAAGTGAAGCCTCAGCTTGAGCTGGAGGGAGATGACAGGAAGAAGAAGGCAGCGTCTGTGGACCACCTCCCCAGGCAAGACTTACCTCCTGCCCCAGCGCTCAGGCTGCCTCCTGCTGGATTAACATTTCTCAACATATAATTAAATATTATTTTTGTGATTAATCACTATGCTTAAATTATGTTTGATTTGTAGCAATGAGAATACATAATGCATATCAAGTGTTTACATTTCAAATCATAACTGTAGCAAAATTACAGTTTTGAAGTAGCCACCAAAATAATTTTTTTGTTTGGGGTCACCGCAACATGAGGAACTGTATTGTGGGGTCACAGCATTAGAAAGGTTGAGAACCACTGTTCTAATTGGTCAAGAACAGCTAATGGTACATATACATATATATATATATATATATATGTAAAATAGATTCTTGGGTTTTTTTTTTAATTAAAGTGATTTATAGGGAAACAACTTTTAAACTGAACTCAGAGAGGAAAAACAAACTTTTAAAACTATTGACTTCTGAATTTTAAAATTTTGGGCAGTATCAATTTTATTTTCTTTCTGTCATATGATAATGGATTAACTATCCCTTCTTGTTTTGAATTATCTATGAATTTAAAAAAGATGCCATTTATGCCTTTATCCAAGTCTTTAACAAAAATGTCAAATAGGGTAGGATCAGAGAGATGCCTATCTTGGGACTCCACTGGAGAGTTTCATCTGAGTTGGCATGGAAACATTAATGATAATTTTGAGGGGCTTGATAATTCAGGCAATTTTGGCCAGCATACATGTTTAGTTTAGTTAATTCGTATTTCTGACTCTGTAGAAATGTTGATATCCTCTGATGTAGCATCATGCTGTTCTCAGCTGGGCATTTCAGCTTTAACTTGGGCATGGAACTTTGCCAACCACATAGCTACACATAGGCACAATATCTCTGCCAATCATTGCTCTTTTGGTCTTAAAGTCATTACTAGAGCTATCTGACATTGCTTACTGCTATGTCCTCTCTCTTGGTGGCCCTTTCAACTATCAACTTCTAAGAAACAGTTTTATAATTCATTAGTTGGAGTCTATGAGCCATCGTATCTGTCTAAGGGAACTGCCAAACAGTCATTTAGAGTGCTAAAATTGTGTCTTTTCTTTAACTCTCTATGTGTAGGATTAAACTGCAGCCCTTAGACCCAGACAATTCTCTGATTTGCATTTAAAATTCCCAATTTTTTTTCTCTCTGACTTAGCATGCAAATGAATTTGAGTCACAACCAAAGCTAAGTGGAGGCCAGTTCATATTCCTTTTCTTTCCTGGTCTATAGTTTAACCTTTATAACATATATATTATGTTTTATATATATATATATATATACACATATATATACATATATATGTGTGTGTGTGCGTTAAATATGAATGTTATACATATTAAATATTAAATTATATATATAACATTTATAAACATAATATAAATATTGTATATATGTTTTCAGCCAATCCCCCTATATTTTTTACTCTCTAACTTGGACAACATAACTTCATTGTCTCCCTATGTATATCTAAAAAGTGAAATAAGAAAAATTACAGAGGAAACCTGACAAGAAAATTAAGTGGGCTAGACTAATAATGATAATGATAATAACCAATAATAACCTCATAGGGTTGTTTTAAGGGTCAAATGAAATTCTATTTGTATAGTGCTTAGCACAGTATCTGGCACAGTATTTATGCTTGGTCTTCCCCCTCTCCCTCTCATTATAATGTAAAACAGAGACAAGTGTAGCTGCTCTATTCATTGAATTGTCTGAGATGGTGGAGATTTCCCAGATCTCCAGAAAGAGGCCTAGAAAAGGAAGTTTGGAGAATTTAGTAACGAAATACTCTGCTTTTAGTCAAAACTTGCTAAATAAACTAAGGCCCATCATAGAGAAGGAAGAATGGACCATAGTCAATTTGAAGGGACTGCTGGAGATATTCTCTTTATATAGTGACCACGGACACCAAAAGGTTGTTTTGGACTGAGGGGCTGGAGTATACTAGACCTTGATGATTTTTTTCCTTTTTTTCTTTATCCTTGATGATTCTTTTCTTTTTAAAAAATTCTTACCTTTTATCTTAGTAACAACTCTAACATAGAAGAGCAAGGGCTAGGGAAACAGAGTTAAATGATTTGACCAGAGTCACACAGCTATGGAGTGTCTGAGGTCAGATTTGAACCCAGGTCCTCCAGACTCCAGGCCTGGTACTCTATCCATTGTGACACGTAGCTGCCTCCCTTGATGGTTATTTTCAAGGGCATCTATTTATCTTAAAGGAAGTCTTTGAATTCCTAGTTAAATATATGGAAGATAGGATGCAGAAAAGCAAGAGACCAATGAAGAACACTGTTGGTGATGACCAGAAAGTCTTTAGGAGCTTGCTTTCATCATGTCTTACATGTATGTTGAAGCTACAATACAACATACTCATTGTACTTAAATAGTTATGGGTGTTCTATAGTCAGTTGGCTGGTATCAAAAGTCCCAAAGATATGTATTTAAAGTTCCTGTCCACCTCCCAAGATGAGGAAAAGGTCTGAAAATCTGTATTTAGATTGAGAGGAGTGATCAAAGGTCCATTGATTATAGAGTAGAGGAACTGAACCAGGCTGATCTAAGAGGTCAGAGAGATTATATGGCCAAAGGTTACAAAAACAATGATAATGATAACTTTGTTCATGGACTCTCATGATTAACATCAAGTAAGATATACAACTACTTTACTTTTAAATTATCAAAGGATACAAATAGGTAGTTTTCAGATGTAGAAATTGAAGCTATGAATAATCATATAAAAAAGTTCTAAATCACTCTTGATTAGAAAAATGCAAATCAAAACAACACTGAGGTGTCACCTATCAGATCAACTAATATGACAGTAAAGGAAAATAAGTAGTGGAGGGGATGTGGCAAAATTGGACACTATTGCATTATTGGTGGAATTAGGAACTAATCCAACCATTCTAGAGGACAATTTAGTTCTATGCCCAAAGGGCAATACTGTGCACACCCTTTGACCCTGCAATACCACTACTAGGTTTGTATGCCCAAGAGATTATTTTTTTTAAAGGTAAAGGATCTACTTCTACAAAAATACTTATGGCAACTCTTTTTGTGGTGGCAAAGAATTGGAAATTGAGGTGATATCTACCAATTAGGGAATGACTGAACAAATTGTGGTATATGCTGGTAATGGAAAACTCTTGTAATATAAGAATGATGAGCAGGATGATTTTAGAAAAAGCTGAAAAGATTTTACATGAACTGATGCAGAACAAAATAAACAGAACCAGAAGAATATTATACATAGTAACAGCAATGTTGTACAGTGATCAACTGTGAAAGACTTAGCTTCTCTTAGCAAAACAGTGATCCAGAACAATTCTAAAGGACTTATGACAAAGAATGCTATCCACCACTGTTGGATTCAGATGAAGATCAAAGAAAACTATTTTTCACATAGGTTTACTTATGTTTTTAGTTTGGGGTTTTAATTTTATGTGAGTATTCTCTTACACCAATGACCAATATGGAAGTATGTTTTGCATGATAATACATATATAACCCAGATCAAAATTTTTAACAGATCTGGAATGAGGGAAAGAAGGAAGGGAGATTATTTGAGTCTTATAATTTCAGAAAACATGTTGTAAAATGTTATTACATATAATTTGAAAAGCAAAATATTAAAACAAAATTTAAATTTATTTTCATACAAAATAAAGTGGTTAGAATTTTTTTTTAAAAAAAGAACCTTTACCTTCCATTTTAGAATCAATACTAAGTATTAGTTCCAAAGCAGAAGAATGATAAAGGCAAAGAAATTCAGGTTAAGTGACTTGCCCAGGGTCACACAGCTAAACCATCTGCTTTTGAGGTGAAAATCTAAATCCAAAGACTACTAAGATAGTGTAATATAACACCCTGTAGGTATCATAAGGACAGGTATTATATCTTATCTCAACTTTATGTGCCCCTCGAATACCTACCACAGTGTCCTATAACAGTAGGTACTTAAATCAGTGTTTCCTGAGTTGAGTTGTATAAGGGACATGGGTCTTCCGAATGGAATCTTTATAAATAGAGTATTCTCCCCATGATCTCTTTTCTTCCTGGGTATGGCTTTTCTGACAGTCTGATTACTGGTTCTATATGTATAGTGTGTATTAGAAAGTAGAAAGAATACTTGTGGATGTGTGTGATGATTTAGATCAGTGATGGTGAACCTTTTAGAGACTGAATGCCTAAACGGCAAACCTCATGCTACATGTGAGCCCCCCACCTTACTCCAGACAGGAGAGGGAGGAAGTGCTCCCATTGGGCTGCTGGGCTGAAGGGTGGGTGATGAGAGAACTGTCCTCAGGTACACATGGAGAGGGGGAAGGGAGCAGTCCCCTCTGGCACTCTCTTGCACATGTGTAATAGGTTCACCAATACAGGCTTAGCACATTTGTTGTTGCTGTTACTGATTTAGATGGAAAGTGAAATTTCATTGGTATAGGCAGCTCCCAATGAGGAACTTCCCCAGCTAATACAGATGCTTTGCACCTTATATATAGTCTTAAAAAGTTACCTTGACCACTGAAAGTTGAAGTAACTGGCTTAAGGTCATATACCCAGTAAATATCTGAAGCAGTATCCAGAGACTGAATCTCAGATCTTCCTGATTCCAAGGACAACTATCTATCCACTACTCCCCAGTGCCTCTCTATTAGTGAATTTTCCCTATACTTTGCCAAAATAGGGAGGGTAACACCTTACCTAACCACCTGAATTCCTCTCTTGAAATGTGAATGGGTGTGGAACATACTGTGAAACCACTCAGTAGGCTCAGGTATTACAGAAACTGCCTAGAAATGCTCTAAGGAATGTATTTGTCACAGAAGATTTACAGGTTGTTCAGGGAGAACTGTTCATTCATCTTTCACAGCCAAGCCTGAACAAGAGAGCAATCCCACTTAAGGAGGCTTCATGAAGGAAAGTCACTCCAAAAGCTGGTCCCCTGGAAGTCAGATTCAGACAAATTAGTAACTGATGATGTCTCTCACAGAGACCAAAACTTTTTCAGAATTTTTTTTTAGAAATGTGTCAATAAAAATGGAAAACCAAAATTTTTTTATTGCTGCTGTATTTTTTTAGCCCTTTGATTAACACTGTTAGAAGATGTGCTATCTCCACGACAATCCCAAAGGTAGGAAGAGTTGTTGAAATGCTTTGGACCTCCATATTTTTCTTTTTTTTTTCTTTTTAAATCCTTACCTTCTGTCTTAGAGTCAATACTGTTTATTGGTTGAAAGGCAGAAGAATGGTAAGGGCTAGGCAATGAGGGTTGAATGATTTGTCCAGAGTCACACAGCTAGGAAGTATCTGAGGCTAGATTTAAACCCAGGACCTCTTGTTTCAAGGCCTATCTCTCAATCTATTGAGGCACCGAGCTGCCCATCATCTAGATTTTTCTAAGCTCATACAAGGTTGTCCTATAATAATTGATATCCCTCTCCTAGATAAAATTGTTGCTATTACCAAAGCTTACTGATGAGCCTCCATTGCTAATGAATTAAATTGCAGACATACATAACTTGCATGAGCAAAACACCTTAGTCATCTACAGATTATGCTTGTTCCACTTAAATTTCTGAGGAAGGTTTCTAGTTCCACCTATTACAGAATCCCCAGTGTGGGTCAGGAAACCATCTGTAACTGCTATACCTATTAAGGATACTTGTAGAGTGATGCATTGTGGGTAGCAACAATTTGTCCTGCTTCATAAGAGGGTGTGAATATATAGAATAGACTAACATTAGAGCTGGAAGATGCCTTAAAGATCCCCTTGTCCAATTCCCTAATTTTAAATGTAGTCTCTCAAGTACGTCTCCATTACATAGGTACCCCAGTAAAATTATTGCTAGTCAAAGGAATTCAGCAGGTCAGCAGACACTCAAACCCAAAGCTCATGAGCCCCTGCCCATATGTATGCTTTTACCAATTATCTAAAGGACAGAGTTCAAACAAAATACACTTAATCAAACAGCATGGTATAAAATGCTGAGAAATTTCTCCCCCTTATGAGAGTACTGTGGTATAAAGGAGAAGAAGAGGGAGAGAGAGAGAGAAAGAGAGAGAGAAAGAGACAGAGAGACAGAGACAGAGAGACAGAGACAGAGAGAGAGAGGAGACAGAGAGACAGAGAGAGAGAGAGAGAGAGAGAGAGAGAGAGAGAGAGAGAGAGAGAGAGAGAGAGAGAGAGGAGACAGAGAGACAGAGAGAACGACAGAGAGAGACAGAGTGAGACAGAGAGAGACAGAGAGAGAGGAGAGACAGAGAGAGAGACAGAGAGAGAGAGAGAAATATATATAGAGAGAAACCAAGAAAATTCAAATTCAAGTCTAACCTCTACATACTGGCTATGCCCTAAAGTTGTTGCTTAACTACTCAAGTGCTATATATAGGTAAAATTGAAAGTTTCTAAGAAGGGCTGACCTGCATTAATGTAATTTCCTCTTCCAGGAATTTCCCATTTTAATGAAATCTTAGGTCCAGTCCCTATCTCCTACCACAAAGGTTATGATATCCCACAGGTTTTGATGATGCCAGCCAGGGGTAGGGGTGGGGAGGAGCGTATACACCAAGGACATGTGTAGCCTATGATCAAGAATGGAGGAACACAGGTAGGGAACATATGTAGATAGAAAACACTTAAAAGAGATACATAAAAAGAATAGAAACCCAAGTGACCAAAACTCTTCCATTTCTCTGGTGGCCATCTCAGCTACCATCTTCTAAGGCAGAGTAACTAAAAAGCTTCTCTTGTTGTGGGGGGCTTGAGGTGAACCCCTTGGGTTCGGGAAGGGTACCCTTTGCCGGAAGGCAAGGCTCTATAATTTAGTTTAGAAATAAAAAGAGAAATTTATTCATTTGGAATTCATGTTGAATTTGGCTGGGAGGACAGCATAGATGGAAAGCTGCCTCCCAGAAGACATCAATTCTGGCGTCTTTATACTCTTTACAACAGGCAATACCTGACTTGAGGAGGGTATGCATTCAGGCACAGTGGGGGAGAGGGAGGGTTGGTCATCTGACCAGGGCCAACTTGAAGACATAGGGGGTGACCCTCATAGTTTAGGGGACAGATAGATGTCTTAGATACAACCCAATGGTATCCAAACATAGACTGGAGGTGTATCTCTGTGTCCATCTCAAAACCTAAAGGACATCCAAGGGTCTTTCTTGTCATTAGTCTTTGAAGTGTAGGCTGACACTTTCTTTAGCCTGAACAAGAATGCAAGGAAGCAAAGGAATTTTCCTGCTTACAGTTTGACCTGAAATACTTCTATAATTTGGGGGTGTCCTCCCAGCCAAATTCAACATGAATTCCAAATGAATAAATTTCTCTTTTTATTTCTAAACTAAATTATAGAGCCTTGCCTTCCGGCAAAGGGTACCCTTCCCGAACCCAAGGGGTTCACCTCAAGCCCCCCACAACAAGAGAAGCTTTTTAGTTACTCTGCCTTAGAAGATGGTAGCTGAGATGGCCACCAGAGAAATGGAAGAGTTTTGGTCACTTGGGTTTCTGTTCTTTTTATGTATCTCTTTTAAGTGTTTTCTATCTACATATGTCCCCTACCTGTGTTCCTCCATTCTTGATCATAGGCTACACATGTCCTTGGTGTATATGCTCCTCCCCACCCCTACCCCTGGCTGGCATCATCAAAACCTGTGGGATATCATAACCTTTGTGGTAGGAGATAGGGACTGGACCTAAGATTTCATTAAAATGGGAAATTCCTAGAAGAGGAAACTACATTAATGCAAGTCATACATCATCCCTTCTCCCAATTAAAAACTCATTCTTTTAAAATACTTTAGTTAACAACTTCATTAGCTCCCATGATTTCAATTTCAGTTCTATGCAAGTGACTTCCACATCTGTATGTTCAACCCTAGTGTCAACATGGAAAACACAGAACCACTAAAATGGTCAGGAAAACCAAATCTTTAATCAGGATAAGAGGCAAGTCCTTATTAACTGGCCACCACACAGAGCCAAGCACTAAAAAACACACAGAGCCAAAGCTCTGGGTCTCTGGGAACAGTGTCTCTGGGAAACTTACTGCCAAAGATGATTTTCCAAAGAATAATAGAACACAGGGGTCTTATATACATTTGGGGGAATTAAGGACAGAAAACATGTAATGCCAGGTTTCAAGCAGGCTTAGGAATGAGGCTGTAGCCAGCGGCTGGTCTTGGGATTGGATCTCTACTACAATGTGGGAGACCTCTAAGACAAAAAGGGTGATTGAGGACTTGAGCATTTCTTTCACTCCAGTTCAGGATACTTAATGAATGCTTGGTATCTAAGACTGACCATGGGACATAAAGCCCCAGCAACACCTGGCAGAACACCAGGACTTTCCTGTGTCAATTGGGTTTTAGGGAGCCCCAAGTTTGTCATGCCCCTTGGTAACTTGCCTTTAAGGGAAGTCCCAAACTGATTTTTGTCTTAGACTGAAAAATGGATTACCAAGCATCCATAAAGTATCCTGAATAGGAGTGAAAGAAATGCTCAAGTCCTCAATCACCCTTTAAGTTTTAGAGGTTTCCCCCATTGTATTTGAGATCCTTTCCCAAGAAGACCAACACTGGGGCAGAAATCATCCTTTTGTATCCATTGTAGTAGACCACTCCCTAATACCCCAGCCTCTGACTACAGCCTCTTTCCCAAGCCTGCTTACTATCTGTCACTGTATATTTGGTGTGCTTAATTCCCCCCCAAAGGTATATAAGATCCTTATGTTCTATTATTCTTAGGAGAATCATCTAGCATGGTGATCTTCTCAGAGATACTGTTCCCAGAGTCCCAGAACTCTGGGCTCTATGTGTTTTTTAGGCACTTGACTCTGTGTGGCAGCTAAATATTGAACACCATCTCTTTCTTTATTAAACTGGGTTTTATCTGATTGTTTTAGTGGTTCTGTGTCTTTTCCAGGTTGATACCTGTTATACCTGGACAAATGTATAACTTGACCATATCCTGATGGCATCCATTCCAGAGAATCACCTGCCCTACCCCACCCCCAACAGTCAATGAAATCAATCCAAGTTGCCTTGTCCCCTATACCACCTTCCTTCCCCAAATCTATATCTATATCTATATATATAAGACCCTATATCCACCCCCCACCCAGATGGGACTCTGTAGCTATCTACCGGCACCAGGCTTCCCCTTTCTACTTCTTCCCCTCTCTCTACTCTTTTGCTAATCTTCTTGGCATTGGGTCCCCCTGCTGCTCCAAATAAACCTTATTACTCTGATCTCATTTCTCTCTTGGGTCAAACTTTTGTCAGTTCAACTGATACCTAGTTTCTTTCCTGAATTCCAGTCCCATAGTACACCTAGCATAGACACATAATAGAGTGAAAGGGAATTCTTTATTCTCTTTGTCTATTTTGAGTTAACACTTGGTTAACATTAACTTAAGTACCCCTACTTAGTACTTCACCAGATACTAAGAGTGTTCACAAGTCATTTGCTTAAGTGGGTAATGAAAGTCAAGAAATTGTGAATCTTTTTGATAAGAGTTTATGCCTCCAGAGGATGAGAAGTAGATCCTACAAGACACTGCCCCCCTGGACAGTGCTAGACAATTTGAAAGCTGTGATTGACCCCTGTGAAGAGGGGAAGAGACAAGAAGTCACTATAAAAGCCCCAAATTTCTGGGGCTAGAGGTCAGCTTCAGGAGCCATCCTTAACAGGTCACCATCTTCAGTTTGCACTGCCTCTTGGAGGGAACTTGAGTGAGTGAATAGTTGGCTTTCCTTTCTTGACTTCTGGAGAGAGATTAATTCCGATCAAGGGTTAACAAGTTGTGCTGGGCTGAGTTGAGCACTGGAGCAATATTTAGTGATAAGCTAAATATTTTTTATACCCTCTTTTTTGTATATCTCAACTTTCATACTTTCCACCTATTTTGTAAATAAAAACTATTGAAAGTCATTTGACTTGAGCTACAATATTTTAAATCGATGACCACCATATTTATAATTTTCATATATTTTAGTCAAACCATTAATTTTAATTCCTTACACTAGTCAATAAATATTTGCTCATTTTTTAATAATGAATTTATCCTTAAGCACATTGGTGCTTAAAATTTTAAATTTCATTTCTTTTAATAAATTTAATTAAATTTCTTTGTTTCTTTAACCTTTATCTTCTGTCTCAGAATCAATACTAAGTATTTGTTTCAAGACAGAAGAGCCATAAGGACTCAGAAATTGGGGTTAAGTGCCTTGCCCAGCTAGTGTCCGAGGTCACATTTGAACCCAGGACCTCTTGTCTCCAGATCTGGTTCTCTATCTATTGAACCACCTAACTGCCTCTGAATACTTTTTGTCTTGACTAGGTTGAATGGTTTAAACGTAGTGCAGCTAAAAGGGCTTGATACCTGTCTCTTGAGGAAATCAATGCCTCTATCTATCCTGTTTTCCTTTCCTGGGCTCCTAATGAGGAGTGTATAGTCGCTGCTTTACAGCATTCTTCCTTAGATTCTTGATTTTCCTGCATCAAAAGACAAGGAAAAATTACAATAGACAAATCCTTCATTCTTCCTCCAATCCATATCATTTAAGAATTTTAGAATTAACTCAAGCCATTAATTATAAAAATGAGAATGCCAACTCTGAACTGTAATCTAAGATACTTTAGCTCAATTTTACATAATTACTTCCCAGGACTTTTGCAGCCAGGGCTTCCATTTGATATACCTACCCACACATTCAGTTCTTAAAGGTATGGGAGTATTAGTGCTTACCACTCTGGAGGGTGGCCAACAAGGCAATAAGCTAATAATTGAGGCATAGGATTTGGGGATCATTTTAAAGTTCATTGCTACTTGCAGCATGGTATAGTGGATAGGGAACTAGCCAAGAAGATTTTATTTCAAGTCCCTTTTCTAACATTTGGACAAAATAAGTAGTTGTTCAGTTTTTTCATTTGGATCCAATTCTTTATGACCCTATTTGGGGTTTTCTTGGCAAAGACACTGGAGTGGTTTGTCATTTCTTTCTCTAGCCCATTTTACAGATGAGGAAACTGAGGTAAATGGGGTAAAGTGACTTGCCCAGAGTCACACAGCTAGTGTCTGGGGCCACATTTGAACTATTTGAAAGTAAATCTTCTCGACTCCAGGCCCTGCAAGCTATCCATTTCATCACCTAACTGCCCCTGGGTAAACCAATCACTTAACATTTAAGGGAGCTAGGTGACTCCTACACTGTAAAGTAGAAGAGAAAATGCTTCCCTATTTTGGTAAGTTTCAATATTGGGAGTTTCTCCATTTTTTTAAGCTTTTACCTCCTGTCTTAGAATCAGTACTAAGTATGGGTTCTTCCTCTGAAGCCATTCTCTCACCTCTCCTCAGATAGTTAAGTGGGAATAATCAATTATGATAAACATTTAAGTGCCTTCTAGGTGCCAGTCATAGTGCTACGTGCTAATGTAGTGAGCAGAGCACTGTGTGTGGAGTCAGAAAGACCTGGGTTTAAATCTGGTCTCAGACACTTGCTAGTTGTCTCTGTTTGCCTCAGTTTCCTCAACTGCAAAATAGGGATCATGATAACACTTTTTCCCCAGGGTTTTTGTAAGGATCAAATAAGATGTTTGCAAAGTGCTTAGAACAGTGCTTGACACATAGGTGCTTAATGCCAATTTTCTTCCTTCTCTAATTCAACTGGGTCCCTAAGAGCCCCCAACACAACTAACACAGGTTCTTCTAAAGGTTTCAGTGGCTTCCTATTGCTTTTAGGATAAAAGACAAACTCCTGCATTTGACCTTTAAAGCCATTCACCTTCAAGTCCAGCTTACCTTTTCCCAGGCTTATTACACAGGGCTGATTCAACACTCTGGACTCTGGCCAGCCCATTCTGCATGCTGCCTCCCATCTCCTATCTCTATGTCTTTGGACAGACTGTTCCCCTAGCCCCACCCTTATCCCCTACCATCGTAAGGTACCTTCCTCACCTCTGACACTTGGAAGTCCCTTCAAAGTTTGACTCAAATACCCATCCACAGAGGCATTAACCTAAACCTTGCCTGTTCCTCCAGATCAGTGATGGTGAACCTGTTAGAGGGGAGGGTGATATGAGAAATGTCCTTAGGCGGGGATGGAGACAGGGAGGGGAGCATCCCAGCCCTGCTTCCCTCTGGCTTTCTAATAATAAACTCTGGTGAACTCTGTTCTGGGGCAACTGTGCATGTGCCCACAGAAAGGGCTCTGAATGCCCCCTCTAGTATGTGTACCATAGGTTTGCCACTCAGCTCTAGATGCTAACAAAAATTATTTTAGAATGATAAGCATTGAGGTGCTATAGTGGGTAAAGCACAGGATTTAGAATCTAGAAGATGGATTTTTGATTGACTATGTGACCCTGGGCAAATCACTTAACCTGACTGCCTCAATTTCCTTATCTGTGAAATGGGGACAACAATAGAACCTATCTCTCAGGGTTGTTGTAAGGATCAAATGAAATAATACTTGTAAAATGTATTGCAAATCTGAAAGTGTTATATAAATGTTGGAATTATTGTTATTATCTTATTATTATCTAGAGCTAGATAGGACCTTGGAGGACATCTTATCTATCCACTCTCCATTTTACAGAAAAATAAACTAGGGTCAAGGGCAGCTAGGTACCACAGTAGATAGAGTGTTGAGTCAGGAGAAGCTGAGTTCAAATCTGGCCTCAGACACTTAATAGATGTGTGACCCTGGATAAGTCACTCAACTCTGTTGATTTCAATGTCCTCATTTGTAAAATGTGCTGGAGAAGGAAATGGCAAACCACTCCAGTATCTTTGCCAAGAAAATCCTAAACAGGATCAGGAAGATTTGGATACAGCTGACAGACTAAACAACAGGAAACTGGGATCAAGACTGGTTAAATGATTTGCCTTAGGTCACAAAACAGTCAATATCATTTAACCTGTCTTTTTTTTTTCTTTGTTATTCTGAATTGAGCAACTATCAATGGATAAAATACTCTGTTCAAAGCAATAATCAATCTCAACTTCAGAAAACTGATATGGAAGCATGTACGGTGAGGTATGCATTCTCAGGCATGGCCCGATTTATTTTGCTTGGTGATATCTGTCTCTTAGAAGGAGCTCTTTTATTTAAAAGGAGGAATTTGTGTTTCTTTTATATACATAACAAGGGACTGGCCCCAAATGCTCTCATGAGCATTCAACCTGTAGGTAGTTGCTGTAATCCCCACATGGATTTTGGAGCATGTCGACATTCTCTAACAAGTTCTATCCAGTCTGGTGAAAGTCAGACTTTGGATCCGAGTTTGCATTCAGAAAACACTTAATTGACCAAAGGAAATCTCTTTTTTTTTCTGCCTGTACTATGCTATAAGTCTCTGAATTGGAAGAGTCCTTGAGGCCTCCCCACAGAGCCCAAAATGGGATCCAAGAAGCTAGACCTCTGTTCTTTGCCTTTTTGCATTTATTCTTTCCTGATTTTAAGTGAAGAATTGAAAGCAATCAATGGCATCATGAACTTCAAATGTTCAAATGGCAAACTTGAACACAGTACCTCCTAAGTTGGAGGCAAATTGCTTTCAAAACTTGTTATATTCATGTCAGAATAAAAGAAATGAGATTTACAGTGTAACATCCATCCTCTCTGGGATCACTATTTCAGATCCCACAGGAGATTAGATCCTCAGATGGCAGCTCACTACTTTGATGGCCAGGGTTCTAGGGATAACACCAAAAATGTTAGGGGATTCCTCTAATTCTCCTGCTCAGAAGTTTCCATTTATTGTGCTTCTCCTGCCTCATTTATCATAAATTAGCCAACCAGAGTTATTTAGCTTTTAGAAAGGGTGATTTACTAATGCAAAGAACAGTTGGTACAAAAACCATTTCCCCTGAAATCCAGGACAAATTCTCCAACAAGTATATACAGAGTCTGGGGTTCAGGCTTCTAAAGCACATATAATCAAAAAGTTAGTCATAGTTTCTGGTTATTGAAAATCTTTTTTTTCCCTTTGTGGAATCCTCATGAATTCCCCTTTGGTGTCCTTTCTAAGCCTCTGCTAGATCCTGGTAGAGTCCTGAAGCTGTTTTTCTTCAATGCATCTCACAATTCCTGATACAGAACACCATCATTGAATATTATTCTAGGAGAATAGCTATTGACGCTGATCAGGAAGTCCAAATTTCACTCATTTTCAAAGTCCACTGCCACCTTCAAGTATTTCTTTCTTAGGGGCTTGGCTGGAGCTGGTCTATCACTAGGATGATCTGCTAATGGAATCCTGTATTCCCAAGAGACACACTGTTTTATCCAAGCCCTATAGGGTACAGCTGATTCTCTTCAACCAATCTCAATGTGTTTCATCATCATCTAAAGCACATATTCTTCAGAATTGATTTAGAGCTTGTTCACACTTAGATTTCTTTAGGTCGAGCTATTTGGAATGTCTGGATTTGAAACCATGCTTTAGTCTAAGAACTCTGAAAGCAAACAAAGCGACATCATAGCAGTTTGCATCTCAAATCTAGACTGTCTGCAACAGCTTGCAAGTCAACAAGTCCTTTACTCTGTAAGAAACAGAAATTAAGCTATTTAGCTGGGAACAAATTCCAATCCAACAAGCATTTATTAAAAAGAATGAAGGCTACATTGCTAAATTCACCCTCTAGAATACAGCAAAAAGCAGAAAAACAGTTGTCAAATCTAACTTGGAAGGGATTTTTAAGGCCATCTTGTTCAACTTTTACCTAAACAAGAATCCTCTATTTGTCAACTAGCCTTGACTAAAGATCTCCAAGAAGGGAGAACCTACCACTTCCCAAGGGAGACTATTCTTCTCTTTGTCAGTTCTTACTGTTAGGCAATTTTGCCTCACATGAAGACTAAATCTGCTTCTATAATTCCTGCCCACTGGTCATATTTCTGTCAAACAGATCTAATCTCTATTCTCCATGTTGTTGTTGTTCAGTCATTTTCAATTGTGTCTGACTCTTGGTGACCCTATTTGGAATTTTCTTAGCAAAGATCCTGGAGGGGTTTGTCATTTCTTTTCCCCAGCTCATTTTATAGATGAGGAAACTGAGGCAAACAGGGTAAAGTGACCCGTCCAGGGTCATACAGCTAGTAAGTTTCTGAAGCCAAATTTGGACTGAGGAAGATGAGTCTTCTTGACCACAGGCCACATAGCTTCTCTAGTTCCCCATGGCAATCCTTCAACTTTTTAAAGTCAGCTGTTAAACTCCCTCAAATCTGCTTCACATTTTCCTTATCCATCATTCTTCAGGAATTTCCCTGAGACCTTTCACCATCCTGGCTTCCTTCCTCTAGATACTTTCCAGTTTATCAACATACTACTATTTGTCTCCATATGAATCAATAGAAATAGGTGATAGCAATCAGGTTTGTCAAAGCTTCTTGTCAGGTAAACTACATTCATGGCTATTTGCCAGCAACAAAGCCATGTCTGCAGTTGCTACAGTCTCCCCATTGGAAATGAGAATGATATAGGAAAACTGTATCCCCAAACCACCTGGGATTTAGAAACATAACTTTAGAGCTAGAAGCAAACTCAGAGGCCAACCAGTCTAAACCCTTCGTTTTATAGATGAGGGAACTGAGGCTCAGAGAGCTTGTAACCTTCTAGTAATTACACTGGTATTAAGTATCAGAAGGTGGCTGTTGGGTAGGTCAATGGATAGACCCCTCTCCCCCAGGTTTAGATTAGAAGACCTGGATTCAAATCTGCCCTTTGATAATTCCTAGCTATGTGACTCTGGCCAAGTCATTGAACCCTGATTGCCTAGCTCTCGCTGCTCTTCTGTCTTAAAATTATTACTAAGACAGAAGACAAGGGTTATAATATACATAGATATAACTATATCTATCTAGATAAATATATTATATATCTCTATATTATGTATCTCTATACCTAGAGAAAGAGTTAGATGATGATAATAGATAGACATAGATAGATGGGTGAATAAATGGATAGATAGATAGACAGACAGACAAATAGATAGATAGATAGATAGATAGATAGATAGATAGATAGATAGATAGATAGATGGGTGAATAGATGGATAGATAGATGGATAGGTAAACAGACAGACAGGTAGATAGATAGACAGACAGATAGATAGATGGGTGAATAGATGGATAGATGGATAGATGGATAAATAAACAGACAGATAGATAGATAGATAGATAGATAGATAGATAGATAGATAGATAGATAGATAGATAGATAGATAGATAGATAGACAGGTAGATAGGTAGACAGACAGATAGATAGATAGATACATAGATAGATGGTAGAATAGATGGATATATGGATAGGTAGATAGATAGATAGATAGATAGATAGATAGATAGATAGATAGATAGATAGATAGACAGACAAGCAGACAGACAGATCAGAGGTAGGAGTTGAACTCAGTTCTTCTGACTCCAAAGCTATTGTTACCCAGCGATCTTTCCACTGGACTATATAGCTATTTATAGCCCTGATGTTAGTTGTGTAACCCTGATGACACTTTACATCTCTGAACTTATTTTTTTCTTTTCTATAAAATGCATGATTATTTTGGACAGAGATTTTTTTGGGGGGGGGTGGGGGTTGATTTATTTGTTTTTCAATTCAACAAACATTTTTGGAGCACTTGCTGTTTGCAGGGCACTGTTAGGCACTCGAGCTTCAGGACAACCTGGTGAAATGGAAATTATGAGCTGAGGAAACCAAAGCTTAGGAAGCTTATGTGATTTGTCCTTGGTCATGTAGCTAATAGCAATATTAGGCCTTCATTCTTCCAGATTCCAGATATAACAACCTTTACATTGAGCCAAGCCACAGTCCCTCTGTAATAAAACTCTACAAGGAAGCTCTTAATGCCAGGTTTGTAATGGGATTCTACTGTGATTTTCTTTCCCTCTCTTCTCACTGAAACAAAGGAATGGTAATAAGAGCTTTGGGAACACAGGTGTTGGATAAATACAAAGTCATATTACTCTACTCCTGAATTATTGTATAAAAAGGGCAACCAATGTGCCTGATATAAAGGTAAAGCTCAATTCATTCTTCCCCAGAGAAAATCAGAGTCCCTGATAAGAAAGCAAAAATGTTCTTTTACAGGGCAATAAAACTAAGAAAGGTTTCTCATTACCATTTAATGATGGAAGTTTGGGTGATATTTGGGAAGGCCTAGAAGCAAAAATGGGTCTTTGGTTAATAAAGTATATGAGGCTCTCAGACAATGTCCTCAAAAGCTAGAGAAAAAATCTTTTTTTTCCAGTGAGCACATCACCTAAAATGTGGGTTTTATGTAAAACATATAAAGATGTTACCTGCCTGCTTCCTTCCAACCGCATGCGTGATTTGGCATTTGGGCAGGTTGCAGATGACAAACTGCTTGGCTTTTGGCTTGTGCTCCATCAGTTAAAGGGAAGGATATCTTCCAGGCCTCTCCTTTTCCTTCAGCCCTTTAGCTGGCATCATATAATTTTAAGACTTTCAGGGATAGGTGAGGAAAGGATTGGTCCTTTCCCACCCCAGCATCATGGCAACCACTCTCATGCAGCAATGAAAGTAGGGGAATTTACATATAAACTCTTGGCTGTCTTTTCTGCTTCATATGCCTTTCTTGATCAGGTGATTGAGCACCGGTCTCAAGGTGGATGTGTCCAGGGTTTCTCAAGCCTTGTGAATCTGAGAGTTCTAGAAGACCTGGGTCCATTAAGTGAAGCTGACTGGTGGCCGGAGGAATTTCTTCATTGGAGAAAAATACCACCTGAGTTGTGCCTCATTAATCCGAGTGAAAACCTGAACAGAATTGTGAGTGATGAAGTTCAGAAAGATGGTGGACTCCTCTCAAAGAATCACTAAGATGGAGTCAGGGAGTCTTTCCATCAAAACAAGTTAAATTGCGTGTTCCCAATCTACGCCCCAATTCATATATATAGGATTGAAACTTCTTATTTTGATTGGCTAAAAGGCTATAGGATATGCCTTTAGGATTGAAATGGTCCTTGTGTTGATTGGTTAAAATCTATTTGAATACTTAGAACAACTGGTTTTGTAAATTATGTATTCTGATTAAGGTTGTAACTCTCAAGTAACTAGCCAATAATGAGTGAGAGGAAAGACCATGTTTCCATTAAGGACTAGTATAAAAGAAGGTTGCCTGCTCCTTGTACTTGTCTGCTGGCTATAACACTTTTAACACTGGATTGTGAGTACCCATTCTTGGGAGGATGAAATAAAAGAGCCCTTGACACATCGGCTGATGTCCAGTTCAAGATTCTTTTAAGTAGATGGTTGCTCCATTCAATAACTTGGTACAAAAAATAATTATGATTAAAAATACTGACCATAAATGCATACTATTTTACAAGCATTCAGGCCAAGACTGACCCATAAGATACTTCTGATATATATCACTCCTTCATTACTTTAACAGACTTGTGATCTCGCTGTCATGGGCAGTCCTCTTACTCATGAAGATCTTATCCCATTCATATCATCCCATACTATGCAGTTTCTCTATTAATCTTCTTAAAGTGTTAAAAGTGGTTCTTTCACTTTCTCCTAGATACCAGTGCAACCCAAAGGCTATTTATCTGCCCTCTCTTATTCTTGCTACTGTGATAATTAAAATGTTTGGGAGCAAGGGAAATATATATATCAATTATGACTGCTGAAATATGTTTTCTACTGTGTCTTGGTTTTATATAAATATAAGATGGTCGTCAGGGAATATATTCCAAATTTATGAATATGCCCAAGCCAACTGGGTTTTATAGAGAAATTTAATTTATAATACACTGATTAATCAATAGAAAAAGAGAGAAAGTAAGAAAGGAATAAGAATGAATAAATCAGTCAGTTGGTTTTATCACTTACCCAAGATCTCTCTAGGTAAGGTTTCTCATGCCAACCTCAGGCTCCACCTTCAAGAGAGCCTCCTTTCAAGAAATGTTTCCAGAGAATTCTCCTCCTTCAGAGCCAGCCTTCTCTCCTGGTCCTCCAACAGAGCAACCTCCTCAGTCATCCTTCAGAGCCACTTCGCTCAGAGCAAAACCTCTCGAACTCCCCCAGTCCTCAGACCCCGCTATCTTTAAGGAAACCATCTAAGTTCCCTCCCCTCAGTTCTCACATCTACCAATCACTGTCGATGTCTCCCCTGTGCCAATGGTGACTCTAGCTTAACCCAGGACCGCCCAGAGGCCTGCCCCTTTGCACATGTCTGTTGAAGGTCATATTCTCAAATAATTAAATCTTGATCCTTGCTGCAGCCCTTCCTAAATCCTTTTACTCTGAGTAGGGTGGAGATTGTAGTTTCAAGACCTGGTTCTGTCATTCCAAGTATCTCTATTGTATCAATTCTAAAATCAATCATGACTCAAAGAACTTCCTGTTCTATGCTTAAGCATAGGTCAAAGCCCTTTCCATTGTTTAGCAAAAGGTTTCTGTCCTAAAGTAGTCTTAAGTAAGGAGGAGAAGGACCCTCCCATGCCAAGGGGGTTCACATTCCAATAGAGTTCTTACTATCAGTAGGAAATTTTTTCCAGTATGAGATTTCCTAATGGGGAAATTTCCAACATTCATAAGTCTAAGAAATTTTAAGGTTTACACTACTCAACAGTTCCACATCCTTTACCCCATCATACATGACTTTGAGGATATTTTTAAAGCTACCTCAGATGTACAAATCATTGTTGATAGGGTAGAGTTTATGCTTATCCCTGTGGATATGCTTGCCCTTTGGATCATCTGCAATTTTGTTCCTCTGAGATGATGGTGACTTATGACTGGTAGCCATATTGCATTACTAGGAAAATACTGATGTAGAACAAAATGGGCTTTGGGGAAAAAAAAAACAACTGCTTGGGATTACTAAAGAACTGTACAATTTCCCAAACAGGAATAAATTCAATTCAATAAACATTTATTAAGTGCCTACTATGTACCAGGCATTGTGCTAAGCAATGAGGATACAAATAAGAAAAAGTCAACCCTTGACTTCAAGAAGCTTATAATCTAATGGAGATGTGACAGGCTTTGCTACTAACAGCAATACAATTATCTAGGACAGTGATGGTGAACCTATGGCATAAGTGCCAAAAATGGCATTCAGAACACTCCCTGTGGGCACACATACTGCCCTCCTTCTCTCCCACCATGAGAATTCATTACTAGAAAGGCAGAGAGAGGGTCTCAGGCAGAGCTGCTCCCTTCTCCCTCTCCATTGTACCTGTGGACATTTTTTCACATCACCTTCCTCTCTGCCTAGCAGCCCAATGGGAGTGCATAAGGGGTAAGATGGGCAGCTGACAAGCAGCAGAGATGGAGGGGAGCAGATCCCTTAGGTCACTCCCCTTCTCCTCTCGATACTCTCTGAGGACATTCCTTATTTCACCCACCCTTCTGCCCAGCAGCCCAGTGGGAGCACTTTCTTCCTCCCCTGTGTGAGGTAAGATAGGGGTGTCCAGTACTAGGGCTCTGGAAGAGGTGGGCAGGGCACTCCGTCTGGGGGTGGGGGTGGGGGTAGGGCCTGGAACTCCATCTCTAAAAGGTTCACCATCACTGATCTAGGACAGTTCTGAGGATTTGTGAAAAAGAATGCTATCTACCTCCAGGGAAAGAACTATTGAAGTAGAAATGCAGATGAAAGCATACACACACACACACACACACACACACACACACACACACACACACACACACACACGTAAAAAAGGAGAGGGTCAGGGGGATGGCAGAGAGTACCCTAAGCAGGGGACTCTTATTCTGTGGAATTGAAACCAAACTGAAGGGTTGGAGTGGAGAGAGTTGCAAAGTTCAAGTTCTGCCCTCCATTCAGGAAAACTAGGAGCTCCATGCTCCACCCTGCAGTACTATAATCAAGAGGAGAGGAGGCAGGAAGGTATTGAAGATTCAAGGCTTAATGAGGTGAGGAAAGAGCCCAAGCCCAATCATCTCTTCTCCTTAAATTCAATGCCCAGCCTTTTTGTACATCTGTCGCCTCTGTCCTGGGGACAACAGTGGATAGAGTGTTAGCCTGGAATCAGAAAGACTTCTCATCCTGAGTTCAAATCTGACCTCAGACACTCATTTACTATAGGACCCTGGGCAAGTCACTTAACCCAGTTTGCCTCAGTTTCCTCAACTAAAAATGAACTGAAGAAGGAAATGGCAAACCACGCTAGTATCTTTGCAAGAAAACCCTAAAAGGGGTCACAAAGATTTAAATACTACTGAATCGGCTGAACAATAATAGCCCCTTTTATAGACATAAGTAAAAATATAGATATAGATATACTGACACATTAATTCAGGGGGCTAGTCATTCAACTACAGGTTATAACTGTAGTATACCATCTTCAGTGACTTTTATCTTTCCTTTGTGTATTGATAGACTTACTTCTTCTGAGTGATTAATGGTGATTTCATTGGGGAAGCCTTATAGTATTCTGAGGCTGGAAAAAATCAGCTCAGTACCTCCCACAAAGAAAATTCCCAGAACCTCCCTGTCCAAAGAGAATCCTTCTTTTAATTGGACTTTGTATAGGATGTCTCCACAGCATAGGCAAATGAGGATGTCTCCTTTGATACTGATGCTCAATGCCTTTCAGGGAACAATGATATCTCTGCTTATATCAGTGAAGGAATCTCATATTGTCTTAATGTATTCACGGGAGACACTGGGTTGAAGGAATGATTAGATCAAATGTTTTTTTGTAATAAAAAAGCAACAGACACAGCATGTCTTGGACTCCAGACACCTTTCAACTGTGTGACAGTGAAGATCTGTTCTGTAGCAGAAAGTTGTCTGGGGAAAAAAAACAACAACTATATATAACCCCTTCTCACATTTTCATTACTGGCATCTTCTGCTGCACACTTTTTTCTTTTGATATATATTTGGACTGGCCCTACAATTTCATTAGTGCTTGGAACTCCCATTGGGGGAATTTCTCTACCCATGCTGGTTAGTATCTGCTCTGTAGTTTTAGAAAACTGGGATGAGGAGGGGAGCTGAGGGGTCACATGCCTTTCCCAGGATCACACAGCCAGTTTGTGTCAAAGTCAGGACTTTTAATACAGAACTTCTTGACTCTAAGTTGGTGTTTCATCTACTGGCCTGTGTCGCCTCTCATGCTTCCATAGAGATAGGAAAATAGAGGCAAATGGTTTCATAGTAGCTAATGTATTTTTGACCACCTTTAATGCCAAGAGAGTGGGACTGTCTCTGTGCATCGACTTTTCCACTTAAATCTCCTTCACGCACAAGTGTTTTTGTGCACACTCATCTACATCACAGATGAAAGCGCACAAAGACAATCGTCATCCTCGGTTACCGAGAGACTACTACTAAGTAATGAAAATTCCATCTGTTCCCTTCCACATTCTTTGGGAAGTTTTTCTTGAAAATTGATCCCTGAGTACTTTTAAACTTGTCTTTTCCATATATTTGGTCATGGTTGAGCACTACCAAAATATCAGTCTCCTAGTTCTCATGGTATATCTCAGCAAAGGGTAACAAACTGAAAACAAGAAATTATCCAGGTCAAACCCAGCCTCTGTGGCAGACCCTTAGTAGATATGGCTTCTTCCATATAGATTGGGCTAGTTTTTTCTCTAAAAGTCAAAGAAGCTGTTCCCAAGACTACAATGGCCCAGTCAATGACTTGAGCTATTGATAAAACTTCCCAATCACCTAAGGCATTAAAAAAACAACAACAAAAAACAACAAACAAACAGGCCATCATGTGGTCTTAAAGCTTTGAATGTCCCACTTCCATGCAAGTCATCATACCCATTTGATCCACCATACTCTACTTCTGTCAGTCCATGATGCCCCAGACCTCATTTCTACTTTTTTCCTCAGCAGTCTTTTACTCCTGTGTCAATATTTCCACTCCTATGACCTTTTCCTCCGATTGGTGACTTTGTCTCCAAACTTTCATTTCGAGAAGCACTCACTCCAACCACCGTGCTTTTTTCAAAACCCAACCAGCCCATGATATCCCAGACCACCTTTCCACATTTTAGGTACCCTTCTCCACTTCCCCCACCTTTCAGCTCCCATAGAATGGCACCACTTTTCTTTCTCCATTAGAATATAAGCTCTTTGAGAATAAGGCATCTTTTTCTCTTTGCTTGTATTCGTATTTCTAGCACTTTCACCCACAGTGTTTGGCACATAGTAAGTCCTTAATAAATTTTATCTTGCAATACAATTATCTATCTATTGATCTATTTATCTTTCCATCATCTATCTAAATCCATCATCTGTTTATTAAGTATTCCCTACTGGCTATAATCTATCTTTCCATCCATCCATCCATCCATCCAATTATCCATCCACTTGACTATCATCCATCCATCCATTTATCTATCTGAATGGTGATGGAAGACTACATGTACACAAACCAAAGCTGTATTCTTGCTGAACACCATTTCCATGCTGCAACTAGATAAACTTCCTTCTATTAATTAGTACTAATAACTGTTATAGACAGTCTTTAAAGTGAATAAGAATTTTGGATCAAAAACATATTTGTTTTCTGTTTCCAGCATAAACATAGGAACTAGTTAATGGAAGCCAGTCAGAATTATGAGATTATCTCCATGCTGGAGAATTCATCACATGGTTATTATTGGCAGTGCCTTTTAAACATCTGCAGGGTTCTAGACTCTTTCTTAAAGCTTTCTTTAGATGTTTCCTGTTCAGTAGATAGGGAAATTAAGGCAGGGTGTGTGGTATAATGGAAAACAAGCTAGACTTGGAGTTAGACAAAGATTTGGGCTTAGGTGCCTCTTCTGAGACTTACAAGCTATCAAAGCTGTCACTATAGCTTTTGGGACAAAACTATATGGATGTGGGGTAGTGCAGTAGAGCAGCACAGTTCTTCCTGTTGTGCCATAGAAAACAATGTGACTGGAAATGAGGGAATGGGTACAGGGGTGTATCCAACCTCAGTTGCACTTGTACCTGAAGAGGGAATGACCTATACCCCAGAGTTTGTCATGGAAAGCAACAAGGTTATGTCAATCCATCAATAGGCATTCAGTAAATCCCTACTACGTGCAAGGTACTGTTCTAAGCACTGGGCATACAACAAAAGGTGAAAGACATTCTCTGCCCTCAAGGAGCTTAATGAAATGAAGAAACTTACACTCTAATGATGTGGGCATGGTGATAGCTGAGGGAAAGATGCATTTCCCCCAGACTCAATCCTGTAGAAAAGCTCCCTTTATCCCACTCTATTTTGGGCTCTGCCAACTTTATGACCATTTAACTTTATTGATTTACAGTTCCCTCATCTGTAAATTGCTCATAATAATACCTTACTAACTACTTCATAGGGTCATGAGATACAATAATATGAGAAAAGTGCTATATACATTTCAACTCTTATTATTGCAAATTTCTGTGATTTTCCTACAAACTACAATTCTGTCAAGTCACCCCAAAGAATGAGAATCAGGATGAAGGGCTTCTGAGCTACTTCACTGAGTCATGCAGCTTCTGAATATGGGATGAAAAGGGGATGAGGGGGGAAAATCATCACCAATGAATAAAAACCTTCTTTTAATTCTTCAGCTTGAATTCCTTCCAGCAGCTAGCAGACTCCCATCAAAACAGGCAGCTGTCAGATTTTAGGTTCCAAACCTAATTATGCAAATGGACATCAAACAGTGGGTCAGAATAAGCAGCTAAAAAGACTTGGCCTTTTTTCCCAATCCCAACCATGTAAGTAAAAATTTCCATCCCCCAAAATGTGTGCTGTTATAAGGAAAGCAGGAGATCCTGTAAGGCAGAAGCAAGAAGGTTCTGGAATTCTAGGAGACCAACAGAGTGGCTTTTCCTTAGGGGACAGTTGAAGCTGTTGAGCTGAGTTGAGTTGAGCTGATTTAAGCTCCTTGGGTGGACCTTGTGAGTTGGACTAGTCTCCCTCTCTTGTGACTGTATCCCTTATCCAATGGCTGGTTCCTGTGTCCCTGTGTGTGTATCTTGTGGCTGATAGAGTGATTTCCAACAGAGCTGTTCAAGGCATCCAAGTGCCAACTGTCAGCGAGAACTCTTTCCTCTTGTCCTGTTCCTGCTACCTTCAATTCCTTACCATCTTTATATATCAACTAAGTGGGATTTAATTTAGCTAGTTGTAAGAATTAGATATGTAGGTAGAAAAGTGTTAAATAGTATAGGTTATCAAGTTGATTTTTGGGAGGTAAAGGTTATTTATAGTTTTTAGATAGATCATCCCAATTCCCTTCTCTTCCTTCTCTTATCTTAAATAAACAATTATTTTAGTTATATATATATGTATATATATATATATATGTATATATAATTTCAAGTTATTTTTTACAGTGCCAAGAAGTTGCATCCTGAAATCCACTCCCACCAGCAAATCATAAACCTTCCCAAAGAGATTATTATATGACGACTAATCATCTCTTTAAGTATGCTCTAAGTCATTCTTTATATGGCTAGGATATTTGATGTGCTATAGTAGAAAGAATACTGGACTAGAACTCAGGAAACCTCAGCTAGAGTTTTAGTTCTGTCACTAAAATATTATCTCAGAAAAGTCATTTCCCCTTCCTGAGCCTCAACTTCCTTATTAGTAAAGTAATTCAACAATTTAATACAATAACTATCTATTGAGGTCCTATTATGGATAAAAATACTTTACTAATCCCTCAGGATACAAAAGCAGAAATCAAACAGTACCTGCCCTCAAAGAACTTACATTCTACTAAATTGGACTAGAAGATCCCTAAAACCTCTTCCAACTTCAATGATTTATGATTTTTCTTTACTCTTTGTGAATAATTAAGAACTATTCCAGCACTCCTAAGAGTTCTCATCAGAAAAGATCTTCACTAATGCCCAAGAGTACAAGGGTCTCTTCAAGACAAAAGGTCACAGTGACAAAGGGCAACCTAAAAAGTTAACATGAATTTAATATTCCTATGCTGCAATTATCCTACCATTTCAACAATACAGATGGCAATCTTTCTTTAACTTCTTGTGATTTTTTTGTTTGTTTGTTTATGTTCATCTACAAAATCTCCATCAAAGAGCTATGAACTGCACTGGATTAACTTTACCTCTGACTCTAGTTTCTATCAAAATTCAGCCCAAATTCCTCTTTCCAACTTCCTTTTATATGTTGCCTTCCTGCATTAGAACAGAAGCTCAGAGGGCTCAGAAGGGCAGAGAGTCTTTCTTTTTGTATTTCCAGCAATTCATATGGTGCTTGATCATCATAATCACTTAATAGATATTAGGTGATTGACTGCAAATTTTGTTCCTCAGACCCCATCACTGCTACTACTTTACTCTCAAACTGACTTTTCATGTATATTGTATATATCTTCCATTCATTTATTTACTTTAAACCCATACCTTCTGTTTTACTATCAGTTCTAAGAAAGAAGAGTGACAAGGGATAGGTGACTAGGGTTCAGTGACTTGCCCAGTGTCACACAGCTAGAAAGTGTTTGAGGTCACATTTGAACCTAGGTCCTTCTGACTCCAGCCCTGGTACTCTATCTACTATGCTACCTAGGTGCCCCCATGTGTATCTTTTATGTATCTGATTATATACATGCTCTCTCCTCTATTAGAATGAGATCCCTGAGGGTAAGGACAGTTTTTTGCATTCATTTATATTAATAATTTATAGCATTATATAGTAAGTGCATATAAAATGATTACTTGACTGATTGCATGACTTTTTCCAAGTGCTTTGACATCTCATGAGTAATAGGACAATAACTGGGAGATCTATCTATTAACTTTGATTCTTCCTACATGATTATCCTATCTCCTTTTCTGCTCTCTTTAGAGTCTTTTTTTTTTAATTTAGAAATTTTTAATTAATTAATTAATTTAGAATATTTTTCCATGGTTACAGGATTCATGTTCTTTCCCCTCTCTCCTCCCATATATGTCATTGATTATCAAGACCTATTTCCATATTATTGATATTTGCACTATGGTGATCATTTAGAGTCTACACCCCCAATCATATCCCCACCAATCCATGTGATCAAGCTCTGTGTTTCTGTTCCCACAGTGCTTCCCTTGGATGTGGATAGTGTTCTTTCTCATAAGTCCCTCAGAATTGTCCTGGATCATTGCATTGCTGCTGGCACAGAAGTCCATTACATTCGATTTTAGCGCAGTGTATCAGTCTCTATGTATAAGGTTCTCCTGGTTCTGCTCCTTTAACTCTGTATCAATTCCTGGAGGTCGTTCCAGTTCACATGGAATTCCTCCAGTTCATTATTCCTTTGAGCACAATAGTATTCCATCACCAACAGATACCACAATTTATTTAGCCATTCCCCAATGGAAGGGCATCCCCTCATTTTCCAATTTTTTGCCACCACAAAGAACGTAGCTATAAATATTTTTGTACAAGTCTTTTTCTTTATGATCTCTTTGGGTTATAAACCCAGCAGTGTAATGGCTGGATCAAAGGGCAGGCAGTCTTCTTTTGAGTCTTTTTATGCCACTTCTTATAAATAAATCATTGTTGACCATGTACTATAACTTAGCTTTATTCACCATGTATCTCCATCTACATCACCTTCCTGAGTCACCTACAACATTAATTCTTCAGTGATTGGGCTGTGATGTGATTCAATAATATAGCATTATCAGGAGAATATCTCTAGAACAAATATGGATTTTGGATATAGTGGACAGCCTAGAATCAATGAAAGCACTCCACAATTTCTCAAATGTAATCTAGCTCACTCTCTTCCTTAAATTCAATTCTGGGGCCAGCTTATTTTCCTTCAATTATATCTGCCCAATTTATATACTGGTAGTTGTATGTAATGGACTATACATACATCTTCATGCTATAGTCTAGAAGAAGGCAGTCTTCATTCCTTTTGAAAAAGGAGAGAACACTGACTAAAAACTATAAGACCTTGAAGTTGACTTAAATTTCTGGGAAAATCCTAGAATGGATTATTAAAGAGATGGTTAGAAAACATAAAGAAAGAGAAACAGAGATTTAAAGGTCTAGAACTATTCCATTAAGAACAGATCACTGACAAATAAATTAACCCGATTTCTTTTTTGGACAGGATTAATAAACTAATAAAGAAGAGAAATGCTATGCATATAATTTACCTAAATTTAGCAAACTTTTTGATAATGTATCTTCTATTCTAATGGAGAGACATAGATCATATAATTAGATGAATTCATTCAGAGGTATGCAGAGCCAAATAAAACTGCTGGAAGAACCAATTGTTAATTTTTCCATGTATTTTGCCCCAGAGATTAACAAATACTACAAATAAAGATTTAATCTCTTATTTTGTTAATTGTCTAAGCTTAAGAAAATGATGGAGAAAAAGTTAATAATGCAGATTGAACTTTAAAGTGTGTCATGCAGATGATTGTTAAACACTTAATCAGTTCAGCCTTGGATTCAGATGAATAGTTGGGTGGACAGACTCAAAGAGGAGTTGTTAATAGTTCAATATCAGGGGCAGCTAGGCGGTTCAATGATAGAAAACCAGGTCAGAGACATGAGGACCTGGGTTCAAATCTCACCTCAGACATTTCCTAGGGGGCTATGTGATCCTGGGCAAGTCTCTTAACCCCCATTGTCTAGCCCTTACTGCTCTTCTGCCTTAGAATCAATACTTAATATCAATTCTAAAACAGAGGGTAAGGGTTTTTTAGAAATGGTTCAATGTCAAACTGACGGGAGGTTGCCAATTGGAGTACCCCAGAAGTCTTTGCTTGGTCCTGTGCTGTTTAAAATTTCTATTAATGTCTTGGATAAAGGCATTCATGGCAACAACAGGGTCAGGATACTAAATGATTTCAACAGGCTAGAGCACTGGACTGAATCTAATTAGATGAAATTCATTGAGGGATAAATGTAAAGCTTCACATCAATTTCACAAGTAAAGATGAGAGGGCATGTTTAGGGAGCAGTTATTCTGAAAGAGATCTGGGGATTTTAGTGGACTACAAGCTCAATATAAATCAGCAGTATGATGTGTCAGGCAAAAAAGCTACTATGAATTCTTAATGAATACATTAAGAGAGGAAGAGCTTTCAAGAATTAGAGGTAATGGTCCCACTGTACTCTACTCTTGTCAGACCTCATCTGAAGTATTGTATTCCATTCTAGGCACATTGGTTAAATGAAGACATTGATAAATTGTAGTATGTGTTGAGAAGGGAAATCAGAATGGTGAAGGGCATGAATCTATGTTATATAGGAGAAAAGAGTTGGAAATTTTTGTCCCTAGAAGAGAAGGGGAAGGAAGGAAGGGAGATATATATTACTTATTTGAAAGTATAAGAAAAGCTATCCAGTAGAGGAAGGATTAGACTTAGCAGAGGGCAAAGTCAGAAGCAGTGGGTGGAAAATGGCAAGAGATCAGAGCTATCCAAAACAGTGGGTTTACCTTCCTTAGAGGTCTTCAAACAAAGAAGGGACACCCAACTACTTATATGGTATGTTATAGTGGTGATTCCTTTCATGTATGGCTTGGACTATTTAGCTTCGAAGCTCAAATTCTGGGATTCTAAGATTCCAGGGTATTTTCTTTCTGTAGGTTGTTAAGTCAATCCCTTTTAGGAGTTTATAAAGCAGAAACAGATCATCAACCTTTCACAGCTATGTGTAAGAAATATGTTCTTAACCAAAAAAGAGAGTGAGATAAAATATATATAACTTTCTTTACATGAAACTAAAAAGCTTCTGCACAAATAAAATTAATGCACCTAAAATAAGAAGGATTAAATGAGAAAAATAAATGTCTCATACTTTCCAATAAGATTTTGAAATTATATCTGATTAAAAGTAATTCCCTAGTAGAGAAGCAAAGAATATGAAGAGTTCTCCAAAGAATTACAAACTATTAATACTCATATAAAAGAATGCTTCAAATAACTAATAATAAGAAAAAATTAAATCAAAACAAAATTAACCTTGTGCTTCATCTCACATTTAGCAAATTTAAAAAAAGGAAAAAAGGAGGGATTATGGGAAGATAAGACATATTTGTGCATTGTTGGTGGAGCTGCAAATCACCCCAGCCATTTTGTAAAGCAATAGAGAATTATACAAATAACACTACTAAATATATATATATATATATATATGCTTTCCCCCACAGAAATTCTACTGCTAGGCTTATATTCCAAGGAGGTCATGATAAGAAAGGAAAATCCCCATATAAATTAAAATATCCATAATGGTACTTTTGTGGTAGCAAATAATTGGAAATAAGTAGTTATCTATTATTTAGGGAATGACTAAACAAATTGTGTTATATGAACATAATGGAATATTACTATTCTATAAGAAAAATAAATGAGTTCAGAGAAAACTGGAACCCTAAAGCTCAGTGAAATAAGCAGAGCCAAGAGAATATACACCATGATTACAACATGCAAATGGAAAAAAGTACAAAATCAAAACCAAATGTAAACAACTCAGGAATTATGAAGAACAAGTATGACTCCAAAGAAGAAACATAATTAAATTACCCCCAGTCCACTCATTTGCAGAAGTGACAGGTTTGCTAAAGTGGAACATTGCATACATTTTCAGACTTTTTCAATATGTTGATCGTCTCAGTCTCTTCCTCTTTTTTTCTTTCTTTAAAATACTCTCTTATATGAGATGGCTCTCTGGAATGGGGAGATAGAGATAATGAAAGGAATTGTGATGTAAAAAATATAATAATCATTTATTTTAAGTAATTACCTTATTTAAACATTAATTTTAAACATCTTAAGTTCTCAGTTTCTCCCTCCATCTAGCCCCTCCCTCATCCCCTGAGTAAGCAAGCAATATAATATAATATCAATCATATATGTGAAGTCATGGAAAGCATATTTCCATGTTCTCCATTTTGTGAAAAAAGATAAGAAAAATAAAGTAAGTGGAAAAAGAATGTTTTAATCTACATTCAGGATTCATCAGTTCTCTCTCTAGATATAGATAATCATTTGCTTGATGAATCCTTTGGAATTGTCTTTGTTCCAATACTGTACCAACTAGAGAAACTTTCACAGTTGATCATCAGTACCATATTAGTGTTACTGTATACAATGTTCTCCTGGTTCTATTCTCTTCACTTTGCATCAGTTCTTATGTCTTTCCAAAAATATGTTTTAAAAAGTATTTTTAAAGGCCATAGAGCTCTGAATGGAGGTTCTTCAGCTTTCTGAGGCTTCATATTATTAGCACAATCAGCACAGGGTCAATTTGCATAAATAGACACAGTATTAGGGGACAGACAGCTAAATGGCTCAGTAGATAAAGAGACAGGAGGTCCTGGATTCAAATCTGGCCTCAGATGCTTCCTAGCCATGTGAGCTTGGGCAAGTCCCTTAATCTCCATTGCCTAGCTCTTACTGCTCTTCTGCTCTGAAACCAATATATAGTATTGATTCTAGGACAGATCAGGGATTTTAAAAAACTGCAACATTGAGAAGGAAAAAAGGAATCAATTCTTTTCTACTCTACTCTGACCAGATCACATCCAAAATAATGTCTTCAGCTCTGGGTATCTTATTTTAGAAAAGATGTTAGGAAATTGAAGTAGAGTGAGCAGTGGAGAGTGAGCAAATGGCAAATGGACTAAAAGCCATGGGGGATAAGCATCACTGGAAGAATTTGGGCATAGTTAGCCTGGAAAAGAGATGACAAAAGTTTTGACATTTACTGGCTATGTGACTGTGGGCATGACAGCCTTTTCAAATAATTCAAGAGTGTTGTTGTGTGGAAAAAGAACTAAATGTATTCCACCTGCCAGAGGGTAGAGTCATAGGATTGATAAATTTAGAGATGGGAGAGTACTGAGATATCATCTAGCCCATTCAGACCTCATTTTACAGATAAAGAAATTGAGTGGGAACAAAGGAGGAAATTTCAGAAAGACAATTTGAGTACAAGGGAAAAAATCTCAATAATTGAAGCTGCATCACCTCAATAGGAAATCTAACAATGTTCACCTATGATGCTCTTTGCAGTGGTATCCACTTTGCAGAGTCATTCAGATCGTGTCATGTTCCGCCATTATCAAGACTATCTTCATAAGCATAAGCAGAATACCACATCTGAAATCACATCCTGGACCCCTTTCAGTTCATCTAAATGAAAAGCAATGAGTATCCAATTGTAAAAGGATATGTCTAGGGGGAAAAATATGCATTGTGGTGAAGAAAGGGGTTAACAGTTGCTCAAAAGTGGAATAGGGGGACCATCTCTGAAGATCTTCAGAGAGATGCTGCATGACCACTTATTAGGAGTATTGTAGAGGCAATCCTTTTTCAGATATGGAGTAAATTACATGGATTCCAAGATCTCTTCCCATTCTGAGTTTCTGGGATTCTATGAAATAAGATTATACAACTACATTCTAGAGACTTAAGTCAGTGCAGAAAATTAGAGTCAAAGGTGAATTTAACCCAAGAAGAAATTACAAAATCAGTGTCTGTGACTCCTTTGGAAGGGGAACTTTTGATTGTTAACATAGATAAGGCCACAACCATAGCAAGAATTTGAAATTAGAGCCAACTGTGTTGGGAGCAGATTTTTTTCCAGAATTCTATGTCATAGCTCCAGAATCTGTCTAGACCAATCATGGGAAACCTTTTATACATGGAGTGCCAGGCCCTACCCTCACCATCACCCCTCAGACCCCACCCTTGCCACCAAGTGCCAGGTGTACCCTGCCCCCACCTTACCCCATATGGGAGGAAGAAAGCACTTCCATTGGGCTACTGGGCAGAGAGGTAGATAAAGTGAGGAATGTCCTCAATGAGTGTAGAGGAGGGGAGTGGTCTGAGCACTCTGCTCCCCTCCAGTTCTACCACCTGTGAGCCACTCACCTTAACCCCTATGCACTCCTGTTGGCTGCTGGACAGAGGGACAGGGATGGGAAAAAAAAATGTCATCAGGTACAGTGGAGAGAGGGAGGGGAGCTGCTCTGCCCAAGTCACTCTGCCTTTCTAGTAAATTCTGGGGGTTGAGGGTGGGGGTCGGGCAGATAGCTGTATGCCCACAGAGAGTGCTCTGCATGCCATCTTTGGTACCCGTGCCATAGGTTTGCCATCACTGGCCTAGACCCTGCAGTAACGTCTATCACCTCAATGGTAAAATGCAACAATGTTCACCTATGACACTCTTTGGAATGGTATCTACTTTGCTGTGTCATTCCAGATCATGCCATGTTCCTCCATGATCATATCCGTAAGTATAAAAAGCATGCCACATCTGAAATACCCTCCTGGGCCCCTTCCAGTTCATCTAAATGAAAAACAAAAATTATCCAATTAGAAGAGGATGTATCTGAAAAGAATACCACATTGTGAGAAAGAAAGTTGTTGAGAAGGGGAAGGACTCCATCTCCTAGGAAGCTATGTGTAAGTTTAAAGAGTAAATTGCTCCAAGGCAAGAAATTTGGGGACATGCTGTAGGGAAACGTCTTTCTTTAAAAGGTTGAAATGTGGAGGACGTGAAGGATAGAAACAAGAAGAGATGCTTTTATCTCTATTATGGAAAAGCTAACAATGGCAGCAGTAGTGCTGACAGAACCCTCTATCAATCAACAAGTATTAATTGAGAGCCTACTATGTGTCCAACACTGTCCTAAGTGAAGGAGAGAATAATGAAAATCCCTACTTTCAAGGCACTAAAGGTCAAGATAAGTATCTATATAAATATATACAGCATAAGTATAAAGTGAATAAATACAAATACATAAAAAGTAGTTTGATACCATGTAGTTTAAGAGGAAGGATACTAGGAATTATGAGAATCAGGGAAAGACTTTCTACAGAATAATGGTGTCAAAGAATGACCCATGGCTGTATAGTGCAATAGAAAACCACAGATTGACATCATTTATGTTGTATTATATTTTATTTATTTTGTTCAACATTTCCCAATTTCATTTTAATCTGGTTTCACATCTCTGAGATAGAAGATAGTGCTGGAGCAGTATATTAAAGGAAGAGAGTGCATCAGGGGCTATGTTGAGAAATCAAAAGCTCTGAGGATTTGCTGCTATGGTGAAATGGAATATGAAGTGGCTCAACTTTGTATGAGTGACAGTTCAGAATGATACCTGCCAATGCTGGCTTATAACAACATCCTTGCCATGAGGCTGGATTATTAATGCCTTGCACCTACTGGGATGGAACTTAAAGGAGAATCACATCAACATTACAGAATAGCTAGCACTACCAGTAGACCTTTTGTGCAAGCAGCCATGTCCCTGATTTACCTGATTAGTTAGAGGTTTAAATCTCTACTGGCTACACACACACACACACACACACACACACACACACACACAAACCCAGAACCTGAGAAACACTGAGGGGGTCCCAGAGCCATGTGAGACTCAGGAGACAACATACCCATGACATATTACACACCATAAACACTTCCAAATCACATAGCCTCCTCAGTCTGGGTTAATCACGTACTAAAAAATGCCATCTTTGGCTCTTTCCATCTTATTAGAGTTACATCCTACTATCCATGTGCCATTAGACTGGCCTCCTTGTAACAAGTATTTAGATTAGGAATCACCTCTTTAATTATCCCTGTCCACAGGAGTCAGAGAAGAGAGGAAGGAGAATACTATGGCTGCTGCTGTGGTTCCTCAAAAATGTAGTGCCAAGAAATAAAAAAAAATTATTAAAGAGTACAGCATCCATAAGACTTAGAACTAGCCTATTAAAAAGACTCACCTATGTTCTGCACCACAATGTGGGTGCCATTCAAGAATCTTATAGGCTCAATATTCTTTTACCTTTTTAGCAAATCACAATATTTTTGAGCCGAACTCTTCCTCAAAAATGCAGATATCTATGTATTAAATATTCAGGATTTAAATAATCATTTATTACAATGAGAGTAATTTGAGTTTTAAAAATAAACCCACATAAATCATCATTTCTATATATTACTAACAATAACCCTTTTAAATCAACCATAGATAGAATAAAGTACCTATTAGTATATCTTCCAAAACAAATCCAGAAACTATGTGAACATAATTATAAAACCCTTTTTAAACATATCAAGTCAGATTTAAATAATTGGAGAAATGTTCATTGTTTATGGGTGGTAAGAGCCAATATAATTAAAATGACAGTCCTACCCAAACTAATCTACTTATTCAATTTCATCCCAATTAAATTACCAAAAAATATTTTATTGAACTAGAAAAAATAATAACAAAACTAATTTGGAAAAACAAAAGGTCAAGAATATCAAAGCAAATAATAAAAAAAATGTTATGGAAAGAGATATAGCACTGCCAGATTTAAAAAACTATTTTATTAAAGCATGTAGAATAGAAAAAGGAAAAAATATGCCAATCAATCAGATAACTTATCCATATGAGGATTTTTTTTAATTGGGGAGGTAGAAAATAGCTTAAAATGCATTTTCATTAATCTTTGGTTTTGCATCATGTACATTTCCCAATATATTCCTCTCCCTTTCCCTTCTGAGAAAGTCATCCTTTATAACAAAGAATCAAAAAGAAAGGGAGAAAACAGTTCAGCAAAATTAACAACCTGCTTCTTTGATTATTCATCTATTTGAGAATGACTCATTCTTATATATTATATGTGTATATATCAGAGATTTATTAGAGAAATTTGCTATAAAGATTTCTTCCAGTTAACTTACTCTAACTCTAATTTAAGTTGCTTTGACTGTTTTGTGAGAATTGTTCAGTTTTGTGGAATCAAAAGTGTCTGATTGTGAGCTTCCCCATCCTTTGTCTGGTCAAGAACTTTTCCCTTAGCCATAGTTGGAAAGATATCTCCATTACTGCTTTTCCAATTTGTTTTTTATATAAATATTTATATCTATATCACATATCCATCCAACACCCATTGTGGTATATATTGTGAATGTTGGTATTTTTTGTTTTTCAACTTTTAAAGTAATTTTTGTCAAAAACTGTTTTTCCCTTACTTCATTGGTTGGAGTCTTTGTTCACACTATGTTCATTTACTTCTAGATCTTGTGTACCCAATATGATTCACCAATCAACTTTTCTTTCTTTTTTTCTTGCTTGTTTGTTTTAAATTTTTTATTCTGACCTCAGCCAATCCCAAAGCTATTCCATATCTACATAAATTCAACCTATGCTCTCAAGTCTCCCACAAAAATAAGAGAAAAATAAAATGCTTATATCTGATATGCAAAGTCAAGATAAACAAATCCCTACATTGCCCATTTCTGAAAATGTCTCTGATCCTGCACCTTGAATTTATCATGTCTGTCATATCAGTAGCTTGTTTCATCACCATTCCATTCCCTTGAAATTATGACTGGTCATTGGTAAGAATTCTTGTCTTTCGAAATTGTTTTTCTTTATTATATTGTTATATCAATTGTTCTTTGGGTTGTGCTCATTTTACTCTGCATCAGTTCATACAAGTCATCCCAAGTTTGTTTGAAAACATTCCTTTCATCATTTCCTATGATACCATAATATTCTATTACATTCATACATCACAATCTGTTTTGACATTTCCCAATTGATGGCCACTTCCTTATTTTCAAAGTCTTTGTTACCACGAAAAGAGCTACTATAAACATTTGTTCATATATGTAATCATTTGCTCTTTGCACTTATCAGCTTTTCTAATGTTTAAATAATATCACATGATTTTGATAATTACTGCTTTGTAGTATTCTTTGACAAGTGGCACTACGAGATATCCTTTCCTCTCACTCTTTTCACTATTTTTACCATGAGATTCTTGCTCTTTTATTACTGTGCATGTATTTTAATATTTTTTACTTTTTCTATGAAGTAACCTTTTGGTAATTCAATTGGTATGCCATTGACACTGTAAATTTGTTTAGCTAGTATTGACATTTTTGTGATATCAGTACAGCCAAACCATGAGCAATTATTATCTCAACGCTTATTTAGAACTGTATTTATGGTACAAATATTTTGTAGTTGAATATGTATAATTCTACTTTGTGTTTTAGCAACTGGATTCCCATCTACCAATGTATAAAAAGTATGCATTCATCATTATTTTGAATGAAATTTGATTTTCTATCACTTTCTACTGCATTTTGTTGGCAATATGCAGAAAGGCTAATGATTTTGTGGATTGATTTTCTATCCTGCTTCTTAATTGAAGTCACTAATTATTTCAAATTACTTATTAGCTGATTCTCTAGGGGTCTGTAAGTGAACCATCATTTCATCTGTAAAAAGTGATTATTTTATTTCCTCTTTGCCTATGATAATTCTCTTGATTTCTTTTTCTCATCTTATTGCTAAAGCAAAGCACTTCTAGAACTAGAATAAATAATAGCAATGACAATGATTATCCTAAATTTGTCCCTGATTTTATTGGAAAAGTCAAGTGTTTCTCCATTACAGAACATTCTAGCTCTTAGTTTTAGGCAGATATTCTTTGCTATAATAAGGAATGATCCATTTATTACTACAATTTTTGATGTTTTTAACATAAAAGATATATCTTGTCAAAATATTGAAATAATAATGTGAAATTTTTGTTATTGTTATTAATACATTTTACTTATCCTAATCTTAAGCCAACTCTGAATTCCTGGTATAAACTTAACCTGGTAAGAGTGTATCATCTTTTTAGTAGGTTGGGGCAGCCTCCTTTTAAATATTTTATTCATTATTTGTGCATTGAAATTCTTTTGAGATATTGGTCTGTAATTTCCCTTTTCTGCTTTATCTCATCCAAGTTTAGGTATCAGGATAATATTTATGTTATAGAAAAAAAAATTGATAGGATCCCTCCTTTCTCTGGATTCCATTACATTCATATGTTTAGATCTACTTGGGAGCAGATAATGTGCTTGCCTTTGTGTCTCAAATACTTAGCACAGTTCTTAGCACAAAGAACTTAATTAAATATGAATTGATTGGTTGAATCATTTGGTCTTGGATTTTTTTTCCCTTAGAAGTTCCTTAATGGTTTGTTCAATTTCCTTTTCTAACATTAGATTATTTAAATTACCTACATTTTATTCTGTTCATCTGTTTGTATTATAATCTTATAAATATTCACCCATTTCACTTATCAGTTTTGTTGGCATGTAATAAGGCCAAATAATTTCTAGTAATTTCCATGTGTTGTGAATTCTTTTTTGGTTTTGTTCATGACATTTTGATTTTCCTCTCTTTTATCACACTAGCTAATAGCCCATATTATTTATCTCTTTTCTTGAAAAAAACCAGCATTTATGTTTACTTGTTAATTTATTAGGAGGAATCATTTTTTTTCTTCTTTGATTTTTAGAATTTATTTTTGGTTCATGGTTGAAATTGTTTGCCTTGTTATTTTACTAATTTTTTAGTATCATATCTAGTTCATTAATTTGTTCTTTATTTCTTTTTTTTGATGAAAATATTTAGAGATAAATTTTCCTGAGTATTTTGGTTCTATCTCAATAGTTTTGGTGGGTTATCTCATTGTTGTAATGTTATTTCAGGAAGTTATCTATTTTATTTATTATTTGGCCTTTGACTCATGAGTTCTTTAGGATTATGCGGTTTAGTTTCCATTTAATTTCAAATTTTTTCTTTAGTGTTCTTTAATGATTATAACATTTATTGTACTATAGTCAATTAAGGATATGTTTGATATAACTGCTTTTCTGCATTTGTTTGTGAAGTTTTTATAATATGGGCCAGTGTTGGCAAATGTTTTTAAAATTGCGTGCCCACACTGCACGTTCAAGATGCCTGTGAGCCCCCTGCATTAACCCAGAGAGTGGAGGGAGGAAATGCTTACATTCAGATGCTGGACAGAGGCTGGGGCTTATAAAAAATGTCCTTAGGTGCTGAAGAGAGGGGGAACAGAGCAGGCAGAAAGCATTTTTTAAATTATCCTACATCATAATCTGCCTTCAAACTATTCTAAAAGAAAACTTTGATCAATCCTTCTTTCACTTAGTTGAGAAACAATGTCTTGATCTTCTCTCTCCAGATCAGCCTAGGAAAAGATTTTCCCCTAAAAAAGAAAAAGTGTGATTAGATAAAAGTAAGACCTTTGACCAATCCTTCTTAGACAAGTACTCCCTTTCCCAAAACCCTGAAAGAGTTAAAAGAATAATCAAAAGGAATAGGTCTCCTAGATTACTTTAGATAATAGAAATTTCTCTTGGATTCACCTTTGACCAGCTGGAAAGGAAGCAGTCATAGAATGATAGAATGGTTTTAGGAAAATGATTATCCAAGATTAAATTAAGTGACTATTGTTCTATTTGATAAAGTGAACTGTTTACTGAATTCTGTACCTTTGCAAGTCTTATCTATGACACATTCTTTATTGAAGAATCTTATAAATTATGATTTTTAAAAATTACATAAGATAGATATCCAAGGAAAGGGGGGGGGTGGATCTTGTCAGGTTGGACATTTTTCTTTCTAGGCAGAAAATTATTTAGTTTAGAAAATTTAAATAATTTTCATTATTTAATTAAGTTTCTGACAGACATGAATACCAAATCACAGAGTGCAATATTTTTTTCTCCTTTTACTCATTGACTTCCCTTCTATTTTCCATCCTTTCTACCTCCATTGGGGGAAGCCTAAAAAATCCCTAGATGGATATCGAAGCTCCACCAGTCTCTTCGTGCAGTTTGTACTAGTCAAAGGAGCTTACTTATTTCTCATTTTAGGTTTCACTGGCCTTTCTGGGGATCTTATTAGATATTTGCTGGCATTTATGTGAAAGAAGTGATTTCTCCACAATTTAAACCTCCAATTTTAACTAGAATCTCTATTTTCATTTCTTATCTCAAAGCAGTATTATAGTACATTCATATACTACAATATGAATAGCTCTTCCCTACCCAGTGAACATCTACCTGCCTTGTTTCTAGTTCTTTACTACCACAAAAATCACCGCTCCAAATATTTTGCTGAATAAAGAACCTTTTTTAAAAAAAAAATCCTTCTTCAATCTCCTTGGAATATATGACTAGTAATGGGATCATTGGGTCATGGAAAAGCCACTTCCATCAAACAATTACAAATTGCTTTCCAAAATGGCCAGGTCATATGTCGACAAACAGTGTATTAGCGTACCTCTCTCCTTATAGAGGGAGAAGTTATCTATGGCAAAAATCCCTGCAATATGTTTTTATTTAATGTTTTATTTTTTCCAATTACATGTAAAAACAATTTTTAACATTTTTTTAAACCCTTACCTTCTGTTTTGGAGTCAATACTGTGTATTGGCTCCAAGGCAGAAGAGTGGTAAGGGCTAGGCAATAGGCATTAAGTGACTTGCCCAGGGTCACACTGCTGGGAAGTGTCTGAGGCCAGATTTGAATCTAGGACCTCCCATCTCTAGGCCTGGCTCTCAATCCACTGAGCCACCCAGCTGCCCCCCATTCTTTTTTTTTTAATTCCAAATTTTCTCCCTTCTTCTTTCTCTTCCTCCTCCTGGAGATCATAAGCAATTTGATATAGGTTATACATATACAGCCATCAAAACCATTTTTCCATATTAGGTATTGTGAATTTTAGAATTACTCCACCCTGCTTAGTCTAGAAATCAGGAATGTATACACCCCTACTTAAGAATTAAATATTGAGGAGGATGGCCTATGACAGACATGGGCTAATAAATGACAAAAAACAAACAACCGACAGACCCCTGGGGCTGCCCTAAGTCAAGCTTAAGCTACCATTGGTAAATGTGAGAAGAAGTAAGTAATGTTAAAAAAAATTTATATATTAGTATGACTTCCTCTTACTTCTCTCTCTTTCGCGGCAGAGATGTGGCTGGTGGCAGCATGCTGGGAGTCTTAGCATTGTGTTTGTAGCTCTTGTCCAGGCTTGGTATGAGCGTGCTAGGTGAGTGAATTTAGGCTGATTCCTTTTTCCTTTACCTTCTAAAAGTGCCATCCTCCTAGGAGGTCCCTCATCTTGAAGGAGCTCGTGACTGGAAGGTCTCTGAACTCCCCTTGGCTCAGGCTAGACCGGAGAAATCTTATACCCTTTTCCCTCTCTCTTCTTCTTAATTCCTTTCCTCTATATTAATTAAACCACAATAAAATTCCCAAACTAACAAGTATTTTTATTAGGATTTTGAACTACTCCTTGGCAACCAACTAAATTTATATTCAGTTAAAAAAACCCTAAATTTACCCCTTCCAGTCTGACTAATCCATGAAGGTTGTGACCAGTACCCTCAAATTTCTGTGAAACTGCTTTCCTTTCTCTCTTTATTACCTCCTCAAGTCAGTCTTTTAAGCATCTAACTCAGCAGTTCAAAACACAGCTGCGAGATCAGGTGAGTATAAAACATTTTTTATCTCTCTTTTCTCCTTAATTTGAATTGAACACAGCCTTTTTTTTTTTTAACAAAAAAACCTAAAAGCAGCAGGAACTTAAGCAGCCTTAGCTGGGGAAGCTGTTTACATATGAATCCACCTTCCCTTAGGAAACAAACAACCCAATTAGCCAACCCTCACTGACAATGCTGCCTAGATTACTCTTAACTGGCTTGACCCTTACAATTCCTTATTGGGATTGTCTTGGATCGTTTTTTTGCTGAGAATAGCTAAGTTATTCACAGTTGATTATCATCCAATATTCCTATTACTATTCTCCTGGTTCTAATCACTTCACTTTGTATCAGTTCATACAAGTCTTTCCAGGTTTTTCTGTGAGCATCCTGCTCATCATTTTTTACAAAATAATATTCCACAATATATTTTATTTCTATTTTTTTAAACCCTTACCTTCCATCTTAGAATCAATACTCTATATTGGTTCCAAGGCAGAAGAGTGGTAAGGGCTAGGCAATGGGGGCCAAGTGACTTGCCCAGGGTCACCCATCTAGGAAGCATCTGAGGCCAGATTTGAACCAAAGACCTCCTATCTCTAAGCCTGGTTCTCAATCCACTGAGCCACCCAGCTGCCCCTCACAATATATTTTTAAAAGATATAATGCTCATAGAAAGAATAGAGAAGGGGCTGGCACCATTTTAGAGATCTACTAGAGTATTCAGTGCAGCTCAGAAGCTCCATCCCCTAAAACTCCAATAGTCTCTAAAGTTTTATAGCAAAAATTTTTAAAGCCCCAGGAAATGCAATTAGAAAGTGTTTTTTAAACAATCCAAATGCCTAATTACAGAAAGAACTATCCCAGAAAACAGGAAATTTATTCTGCTCTTCATATTTATATTCCCTTTATCAATTTATGGATTGAGATTTACCAAAAGTCCTATCCCCTAGTCTATTTCAATGTAGTCAAAGAAATTTGGGGGATTTAATGTAGAGGGTGATTTATGGACTCTTTCAATGTCTATTTTGCCCTCTCATTCAAGTATATCAGGGCAGTTTTCTTGGATAATCCTGTGTAATATGATGTCAAGGCTCCTATTTTTTCCCAGGCTTTCAGTTAGACCAATGATCTTCAAATTAGATCTGTTTTCTAGGTCAGTTGTCTTTTCAATTACACATTTTATGTTTCCTTCTATTTTGTCATTCTTTTGACTTTGCTTTATTACTTCTTGCTGTCTTGTGAGATCACTAGGTTCTACTTGTCCAATTCTAGTCTTTAAAGACAGGTTTTCAGCTATGATCTTTTTATTTTCCTTTTCAGTTTGGTCTATTTTGCTTTTTCATGGTTTCCAACAGGTCAATTCTGGTCTCTAATTTGTGTATTACTTTGTGTGATTTCTCTGATTCTTTTTCCAAGTGGGAAATTTTGTCTTTTAAACTATTATTTTCTTTTTTAATTACTTTCCTTTCTTTTTCCCACTTTTCTTCCCATTTTTCTTCTTTCTTTCTTATTTGGTTCTCGATCTCTTTTTTGAGTTCCTTAAGAGCTTGTGACCAATTTCCTTTTTTTTTTTGAAAGTTGATGTATTTGCTTGTTTGTCACTCTCTACTCTGACTTCTGTATTTTGCTTTTTCTCCATAGAAATTATCCAAGGTCAAAGATTTTTTCTCTTGCAGCTTATTTCTTTTGGTACTTGTGGACTGTGGTTCCTACACATTGGTGGTTATTGCTGTGTTGGTTTTTTTTCTCTGTATTATCTTCGCTTCCCAGCCAGAAGTCTGTGTGAGGAGGGCAGGCAGCTCTTTGTATAGGAGGTATAAAGCATTTTGCCCTGAGGTTATTTTTCCAGTCTCTGTTGCATCTGTTGTGGGCAGTTCAGTTTTGCCCAACTCCATGCCCAGGCAGCTCATTCTTGAGCCTCAGTTCCCAAGTCTAACTGCCAATGCTTTGCACTGCCCTCAGAGGTAATTCTGTGGTACCCTCAGCCAGCCCCCAAGAGTTTAGAGATTTCCCCATGCTCTCTCCGACTCTGGTGTGGTAGGTGTGGAAGAGGAGTGATCAGCTCATGCTTTGATAGCATGGAAATGCCCAAACCCTGCCTATCTTCACTCTGTGGCAGAGCCCCTTCAATAGATTTTTATTTTTGAGAAGCTTTGTAGTGATTGGTTGTGAGAAGAGTCTGGCCATTTCAGCTATACTGTGGCCATCTTAGGCAGGAAGTCAGTAAAAGTAATTTGTAAATGATTGATGAAAGTGGTGAAAAAATAATCCAGTGACCCTACTGCTAGGGGAGGACAAAAGAGAAGAAGAATGTAGAGGTATGGGAATAGGTAAGCTATTCCCACCCTTAAAACATACTGATCCTTGTTCAATAAATATTTATAGACTGATTGAATGAATAATCTTAACATACCTTTAACTTTTTAAATATTTTCACATCTATTATTTATTTCTTCTTATGTCTTTGTATGACAAGTAGGGCAATGCATTATTACATGCATTTGATCGATGAGGAGTAGTTAAATGGCTTGGCCAAGATCAAACATCTAATTAATAGCAGAGCCTAGACTAGAGCTCAAGTCTCCTAACTCCTAATCTTAGATAAAGTACATTTGATATTTTTCCAAACTCCTTGTTTTGAGTCCTCCAAGCTCTGCTAATCAGACAGATACATTAGTTAGATCTTACTCCATCAAAAAAAAAAAAAAAGAACATTCCACAAACTCTGCCCTTGGTCCTTTTTTCTTTTTTCTTTTTCTCTCTGCCTTCCTAGTATAATCTAGCCCCATTACTTCCTTACTCACAAACCTTAAATAATTCTTCAGAATATACCCAATAAAGCAGAAACTCCTCATGATACCACAGTTTGACTTTAATCTTAACCCCTACCAGTATCATAGAAACTATACTAGACTTAGAGTCCCAAGACCTGGGTTTAAATCCCAACTTAAACACTTACTTGCTATATGATCACGGACAAGTTACCTTCCAGATCTTCAGTTTCCTCGCCTTTAAATGGGAAAGGTGATGCTCTCACTATCTAATTAATAGGGTTATTGTAAGGAAAGTATTTTGAAAATTTTAACACAAAATGTCAAAATGGATGAGCTCAGAAAAAAACTTGGAAAGATTAATATAAACTGATCAAAAGTAAAGTGATCAGAACCAGGAGGATGCTATATACAGTAATAGAAATATTATATAATGATCAACTGTGAAAGACTAAACTATTATCAGCAAAGCAAGTTTTCAAAATACCCCAAAAAGACTCATGATGAAAAATGCTATCCATAGGCAAAGAAGGAACTATTAGAGTCTGATTACAGATCAAAATATGCCAACTTCCATTTTATTTCCTTCATGTATTTTTTATTGCATATGTAATATATGTCTTCTCTCACAGCATGAGCAATATGGAAATATGTGTTGTAAAAAAAGCATTTATATAACCTATATCATACTATTTACACCTAAGAGTTGGGAGAAAGGGAGGGAGAGAGAATGATAAAATGTCTAAAAATCCCCACCAATTGCCAAAATACATATAATAGAAAGGAAGGAAGAAAAGAAGGAAGGAAGGAAGGAAGGAAGGAAGGAAGGAAGGAAGGAAGGAAGGAAGGAAGGAAGGAAGGAAGGAAGGAAGGAAGGAAGGAAGGAAGGAAGGAAGGAAGGAAGGAAAGAAGGAAGGAAGGAAGGAAGGAAGGAAAGAAGAAAGGAAGGAAGGAAGGAAGGAAGGAAGGAAAAGGAAGAAAGGAAGGAAGGAAGGAAGGAAAAGGAAGGAAAGAAGGAAGGAGAGAGGGAAGGAGGAGGGAGGGAGGAAGGGAAACAGGGAGGGATGGAGAGAGAGAGAGGGAGGGAGGGAGAAAAAGAGAACAAAAGAGAGATGGGGGAAGAGAGAGATAGGCAATGGGGTTTACATGATTTGCCCAGGATCACACAGCTAGGAAATGTCTGAGGTTAGATTTGAACCCAGGAACTCACATCTGCAAGCCTGGCTCTCAATGCACTGATCCACCTAACTGACCCCATATTGCATTTCTAAAAGTTAGTTGTCTGCCCAGCTGATAATCAAGAGAGAGCACACTAGCTGGGAGTTCATGAATAATAGCACTAGAGAATGGCAACTCTCAGAGCTACCCCAAGAACTTTGAGAAAATGTTATATAATTAACTGCTTTCTGGGGACCCTGCCTATCATTGTGAGCTGAAGTTCAGTAAGGAACAAAGAGGGAATATCACATTATACCATCCTTATTTATTATGTATGTTTCCTTATTTTCTTTAGACTAAAATCTCCATGAGAACAGAGACTATTTTGTAACCATATTTGTATTCTCAGTGCCTAGCACAATATCTTAAATATTTTAATATCTATTGAATTGAATGTATATAGTACCTGTGTTATATGCATATATTAAAAGCCATTTGAGTATTTTCTTGAGTCTCCAGACAGTCCCAAACTTCCTATGTGGCCTTGGATAATATCTCTTAACCACTCTGACCCTCAGTTTCCTTATCTATAAAATGAGATGGTTGAACCAGATATCCTCTAAAGTCCCTTCCATCTCTAAATATGTGATTCTAGGAACTATAAAACCACAAAGGATTAGGTTTACAGTGTTTCCCTGAGAGTACTGGGCAGATTTTTCCTAAAAATGGTATAAAAGAAAAACATCAGTGGATTTGGAGTTTAAAAAAAAACAGGGTTAAAATTCTGCCTCTTTCATTTTGTATGAGTTTCACAGCCTCAGAAAAATCACCTCCCTACTCTGGGTCTCAGTTTCCTCATCTGTAAAATAAGGAAGTTGAATTGGATGGTTTCTAAGACCATTCCAGATTTACATTCTACTTATCCATAAGAATGCCGGCTGTCTGATTTGCCTGCCACAATAAAATGCTCAACATTTCACAGTGCTGCCATTCTGACTGTCTGTGGTCTTTCTGTGTGGATGTTAAGAGCTCTCAGAGGAGCAATAAAGTCCTCATCCTAATCCCTTCTATTTGAAATGACTTTGGAGTCTGTCTAGGTCTAGGAGAAAACTAATCTTTTTGTTCAACAGAACGATACTTGGTTCCATCTGATCTAGAGGACAAATCAGGTCATCTTACAGCTTTTTTTTTTAAACCCTTACCTTCTGTCTTGGAGCCAATTGGCTCCAAGGCAGAAGAGTGGTAAGGGCTAGGCAATGGGGGTCAAGTGACTTGCCCAGGGTCACACAGCTGGGAAGTGGCTGAAGCCAGATTTGAACCTAGGACCTCCCATCTCTAGGACTGACTCTCAATCCACTGAGCTACCCAGCTGCCCCTTGGCTTTTTTTTTTTAATCCTTACCTTCCCTTTTATAATTAATACAGTGTATCGGTGTATCGATTTGAAGACAAAAGAGTGGTAAAGGCTAGGCAATGGGGTAGGTGGGTGGATAAGTGACTTGCCCAGGATCTCCCAGCTAGGAAATGTCTGAGGTCACATTTGAACCAATGACCTTTCCCATCTCTGGTTCTGGATCTCAATCCACTGAACCACCTAACTGCCTAACCCCACCCCACCCCCATCTCCTAGTTTATCTACATTGTTTGAGGAGTAATTGGTTTGCGGTATGGTAGATGTGAGGTTGCTAGCAAGTCAAGACAACTTTTATAAGGCTTTCTTGAAATTCATTTTTGTTGTTTTGCAGATTTTTGTATCTCTTCTTTGCCTTAAGCTTTCAGGTAATAGCTTTTAATTCCTCCCTTTATTTCTCCTTCTTTGTAAGAACAAAATTGGAAATGGCATCTGTCCTAATGGATTTCTCCAAAAATGCTATGCTGTTGGGATTCATTATTTTCACTCAGAATCCAGGAGGGTGAGTAAGGAGACTATATATTTCTAAAAGCTGTGATTCCTCATGAGGGCAGTAGGAGTACATTGTTGTACCGCGAGGGGCCATTTATGGCTGTGACCCTGGTGCATGTGTAAAAATGGATATTTGAACCCCAGACTTCAATCCCCAGAAGTCCTTGCTAGTTTCCAGATTGCCCTATAATCTCCCTGAATCTCACCTGAGTGCGAGATCACAAATTATTATTAAAGGGGCTCTCTGTCTCGGCTTCCACTTCTGGGCACACGCGGCTCTCTACCAGGCAGGCAAAATGTAGGTTGCACGTGCTTTTCCTTATTTTGTATTTTCTTTATTTCTTAATCTTTAATAAACCTCATAAAATATAATACTTTTAGCAGAGAAGCTAATTTTTAATCTTAATATATGAGAAAGATCACTCGGCAGGGAGCAGTTTCTAGCCCTCCCACCAATGGGGTAAGTACTTTTATGTTTATAGAGGATGTTTTCCTTTTCCTTTTTTTTTAAATTTATATCACCTGCCATAAAATCAATACTAAGTATCAGTTCCAAAACAAAAGAGTAGTAAGGGCTAGGTAACTGGGGTCAAGTGACTTGCCCAGGGTCACACAGCTAGAAAATGTCTGAGGCCAGATTTGGACCCAGGATCTCCTGTCTTTAACCCCTGGCTCTTGATTCACTGACTCACCTTGCTGCCCCAAGGACATTTCTCTTTAAGAAGCTCAAGTTCTTTATTCTAATGGCCAGACCTTTTCAAAATGGCAACTGAATCCAGAGGGAAGAGCATTGGGTCTAGTTTCAGGAGACAAGGTTAGATTCTGTCTGACCCTTATTAACCCATGTACCATAACTCTGAACTTCAGCTTCCTTATTGTAAAATGGGAGAGCGATACTTGTATTGCCTGTCTATGAGCTGGAATTCCTCTATAAAACTCAGCTATTGGGATCCTTGTGTCTAGACTTTGTATTTATTGGAACTATGGTCACTGTTAATTGTGCCTGGGGTTCATCATTGCACCAGGAAGGCTAGAGAAGCAGCTTCATAAGCTGATGAATTATTATAGAGGATAGAAGACTTGAAATGCCTTCAAAGCCACGTTCCACTAAATATATTTAATTAAAGAATAAATACCTAATGTAATTTGGGTAATAAATACACCTATCTGCCTCCATATACCCTGACTCATCTTTCCTTCCTTTCACCTGTAAGATTAAAATTAATATCCAATAACTCCTAGCATTATATTTTATAAGATTTATTCATAATAACTTGAAGTAGAGGAAATAGATAAAACCTGAGTAAAGACAAGTTTACCGGACTGCAAAAGTGGGGGAAGAGAGAGGTCGGGCTTACAAAATCCTTATCTCTAAAATGTAAAGACAAAATGTAAGGACAAAAGTAGGATTCTGGAAAATGAAGTCCTGGGGTACAAAATTCTTTTTTTTTAATTATTTAATACAATTTTTCCCCCATAGTAACAAGAATCATATTCTTTCCCTCCCCTACCCCTGCCCTTCTTGTAGCTGATGTGCAATTCCACTGGGTTTTACATGTGTCTTTGATCAAGACCTGTTTCCATATTATTGATATTTGCTCTAGTATGGTCACTTACAGTCTACATCCCTAATCATATCCCCATCAACCCATGTGATCAAGCAGTTGTTTTTCTACTCCCACAGTTCTTCCTCTGGATGTGAATAGTGTTCTTATAAGTCCCTCAGAATTGCTGCTAGTAGAGAAGTCCATTACATTCAATTGTACCACAGTCTATCACTCTCTGTGTATGTTATTCTGGTTCTGCTCCTTTCACTCTGCATCAATTCCTGGATGTCGTTCCAGTTCCCATGGAATTCCTCCAGTTCATTATTCCTTTGAACACAATAGTATTACATCACCAACATATACCACAATTTGTTCAGCCACAATTGGTTTTGGGGGTCCAAAATTCTAATTACACACACCTTTCTCCCTCTCTTTCCCTCTTCCATTTCCTTAGTCAAACCCTACCCAAAGTCCTTAAAGTCCCTTAAGGTTCAGCTTAAGGCCTCTCCACTCCAGATAGCCTGGTTTGAATATTCTTATCCTCAATGTCTTCCCCTCCTCTGGACTCCTGCCTCATCTATTTTTCCGTCTACAAGTCACCTGAATTTCCAGCCAGAGCTGGTGTATTTTGTGTATAAACAACAATGAATTACATTCTTCTTTGTACTTAACCTGAATGTTTCTCCCAGTGAATTCTCTACCTCCATAGCTCTACCCCACTAGATAAAATACCTTTGGAAGGCAATAACCCTGTTTTTATCTTTTTTCTATCTCCTCCTCACCTCCTTGTGTTATGAGAAATACAGAGCAGGCTTTCAAAAAATTGCATTCATTTACAGGGTCTTTTGAGTGGTATGTTGAAATGCCCTCATTGTATTGACTTTAAGTTTAATTCTTTGTTTAAAATCCAAAATAATCTTAACAAGAGTAGTTGCTATGCCTTCAGATATAAAAATGTTTAATACTTATATTTGCTGTTTCCAAATGACTTCAAAGTTGATATAATTTCTTTGCTTAGCTCTACTGCTATATTACTTGAAATGTTTTTCAAATTACAGCTTTGTAACTTAAAGTGCTTTGGAGATAGCTGAAACAAGATAACAAGAGGTATATATCAATCAAGTCACCTTTAAGGAAACTTTATTATCCAACCAATTGTAATTTTGCAAAACCATTTCATTAAAAATCAAATGCTTCAATAAAAATTCCATTCATGATGATTTCCCAGTTCATGTTCAACAAATACTCATTGAGTGTGCAAGAGAGTCTTATAAAATAAAAGATAGAAGTGGACACCATCCATACTTATATTTACAGTAGAAGGGAAAAGATATGATATGTGTGCAGCTAAATATAAGACAAGACAGAATATAATGGGGGAAAGAAGATATTCATCAAAAATAATTGAGGAAAGGGGACAGCAAGGTAGCTCAGTGGATTGAGAGCAGGCCTAGAGATAGGGGTCCTGGGTTCAAATCCAGTCTCAGACACTTCCTAGTTGTGTGACCCCAGCAAGTCACTTACTCCCCATTGCCTAGCCCTTACCACTCTTCTGCCTTGGAAGCAATACCTAGTATCGATTTTAAGATGGAAGGTAAGGGTTTTTTAAAAATAATAATGAGGAAAATTTAATGTTCTGCCTTAAATAGGTTTTATGTCAACTTTCTACAAATTCATTTTTCCATTTTTAATGTTTTATGAGGTGTCACTGCTCACAGTCTTCACTATGCTCCCCCATAAAGATGTGAAAATGGGTTTATATCTCTTGTAAGAATGAGATTGAAACCAGCTCACTCCATTTTAGCCTTGATGCCTTAACTGGATGAGAACATGTCTCAATCAAGCATGGACCTTAGACTAAGTGGAGAAAGTCCTTCACTTGCACAAGAATCACAAGAAATTTGAATAGGCTGGAAAATTTGGCCCACACTCCAGGTATTGTCTATAAAAAAAATTAATAGTCTAGTTAAAACCAAATTAATTTGAAAGGTAAGAATGAGCATGTCATTCAGTTAAACCCCTTGAAAAAGAATTAATTGTGCAGAGAATATCAGTTTTAGTTCTAGCTTTAGTTTAGGTCTTTTTATCATTCCTGACTTCCCTGCACCTTGCTTGAAATGAATTTTGGGAACTTTGAAGAATCTGGAAGATTTAGGATTTCCCATTATCCAAATAATGTCCTAGCACTCTCTCTAGGTCAATGGATAACAGTGTCTACACTTCTAGCCAAGGACAGAATGGGCATAGTTTCACAGTTCTTCAAAGGAGACCAGCAAAGAAACTAAACCTGACTAACAGGAATTTCTTGATCACCCAACAGATGAAAGAAAGAACTTCTAGCATCCAAGAGCTGTAGGTTGCCCTTTTGCCTCATTTGCTTCCTAAGCTCAACCCACTTTCCCCCAGACACTCTATTTTATAGGTGGGTGTGTCACAGACTTTTGGGAGGCTGTTTGATGTCAACTGTTCTTGCTATCCCACCTTTACTAAATAATTTTTTTCCCCTAAAAGCTACTTAAGATTGTCTGAGTAAATAGTTCTTGACTGACAATGTTGAAGGGAAGCACGCTGGTGGGGGCTCAAGCTATGATGACAAAGAATTACCCTTGAATGTTCAGGAGAGACTCTAAATCCCTGATGGGGAGATATAACCAAATTCTGAGGACATCAGTATACAAGAATGGGAGTTAAGATAAGAATCCTTCAGAACTCTTATGGGATAGATATTCTAGATGAGTGTTGCTCTTTATTGTCTTTTATTTCACATTGGCAAAGAAATATAGTTCCTGGGCTCTTTGGATCTTATTGCTAAGGTTATTACTTTCTATCAGTTAAACTTCTGTTAAATATAGAGAATTTAGAGTTGGAAGAAACTTTAGCCTCCATCTAGTCCAAATTACACCCAAAAGGAATCCATACTATAACTACTGGACAAGTGGTCACCCAGGTTTAATTCAAAGACCTCCAAGAAAGGGGAAACCTGCCACCTCTTCCATTCTAGGTTACTCTCATTTAGAAAGCTTTGTTCCTTTTCCACAAACTCATACTTCTTCTTCACAGCTTCCACTCATCAGTTTTGGTTCTGTTCTCTGGGGTCAAACAGATCAAGTTCAATCTCTCATGCATGACAGTCCCTCATATACTTAATGACAGTTCTCATTTTACCCCGATCCTTCTTTCCTCCAGTTTAAATATTCACAGTCCTTTCAATCTCTTTCACTTCTCTTATGTCTTGAGCTCAAGGTCCTTTACCATCTTGGTTGGGTTGTTTTCCTCCAGATACTTTCTAATTAATTTTTTTAAACCCTTACCTTCAGTCTTTGAACTAATACTGTGTATTAGTCCTAAGGCAGAAGAACAGTAAAGGCTAGGCAATGGGGCTAATGACTTACCCAGGGTGACACAGCTAGGAAGCATCAGAAACCAGATGAGCCACCTACATATCCCCAACACTTTCTAAATTATTATTATCTTTCCTCAAATGTGTTGTCCAGAACTAAATAGAACACTCCAGATAAGATCTGACTAGGACAAAGCACAGAGGAACTATGTCTTCCTTATTGCTCGAAGATATACCCTTCAATGCAGCTCAGCATTGCACTAGCTTTTCTGGCTGCCATATGACATCACTGACTCATATTGAGCCTAAAGTCTACTAAACATCCCAGGTCTTTTTTCAGACAAACTGCAGTCATCCATGCTTCCTTCCCCATTCTGTACTTGCAAAGTAATTCTTGAACTTAAGTATGAGATTTTCCCTATGTGCCTATTTAATATAATCTGTTAGATTCACCTCAAAGCTATAGCCTCTCAGAATCATTTTGACTCAGTCATCTAGTATATAAACTAGCCCTCCTAGTTTTGTGTCATCTGCATAGCGGATGAGAATGATGCCTGTTTATCCAAGTTATTAAAAAAATGTGAAACAGCCTAGAACAAAGCACGGATCTCTGAGGCTCTTCATTGGAAACATACCAAACTGGCAGTGAATCACTAACAAGGACTCTTTGAGTCTGGCCATTCAACCAATTCTGAATACATCTAATTGCATTACCATCTAGTTCACCAGAAGAATAGGAAATATTTCTATCAAATGTTTTGTTAAAATCTTGGTAAACTCTAACATTCTCTTGATCTACAGGTTGGGTAATCCTGTCAAAGAAAGGAAATAAAGTTAACCTGGCATGGTTTCTTCTAGATGAAGTCAGATTGGCTTTTTGAAATGACCTTTTGCTTTTTTATAAATATCCACTAATAATCTCTTTAATGATTCACTCTAGAATTTTGCCAGGTAGCCCCAGTTCACTGGCATTTAATTTTCAGGATCTATTTTCTTCCATTTTTTGGAAAGTATAATATTTACCTTTCTCCAATCTTGGGATAGGGTAGTTGGGTGTCACAGTGTATAGCGTACCAGAACTGGAGTCAGGAAGACTCATCTTTTGATTTCAAATTTGGCCTCAGAAACTTCCTAGCTGTATGACCCTGGGCAAGTCACTTAACCCTCTTTGCCTCACTTTCCTCATCTATAAAATGAGCTGGAAAAGAAAATAGCAAACCACTCCAGTTATCTTTGCCAGAAAAACCCAAACAAACCCCCAAGTGGGATCAAGAAAAGTTGTACACAACTGAAAATGACTAAACAACAAAAGCATTATTGGGATACCTCCACTGTTTTTCATGATCTTTCAGATATTATTGACTCACTCAACAATCTCATCTTCCATTACCTTCAGCACTGAAAGATGTGGTCCATCTTGGACAAATTACCTGAATTCCTCAAGGACATTCATGTTCCTAGACAGATTAAAAAGTGAATGATGGGACAGCTAGATGATTCAGTAGATTGAGAGCCACCCCTAGAGTTAAGACGTCCTGATCTCAAATCTAGCCTCAGACACTTCCTGGTTATCCTGGACTAGTCACTTAACCCCAATTGCCTAGCCCTTAACCCATTCTATCTTGGAACCAATAATTCTAAGATGGAAGGTAAAGGTTTGTGTTTTTGTTTGTTCGTTTGTTTTTTAAGCAAATGTCATTCAGTACCTTCTCACCCCTTTTCCACTAATATGGTACCATCACCAAAGAAGCAGAAAAGGTCAGACAGACTGAGGGCCACATCCTATATGAGAGGCAGTGGGCTACAATGAAAAGTAGATTTGGGGTCAGATGACCTCGGTTTTTCTCAAAGAGTTTGGCTGGAAACAGGAGAAGAGATAAAGGTAGATAGTTAGCAAGGATAGTGAGATCAAGAAAGGATTTTGTTTTGTTAATGAATGAGATATAGGAGTTTTCATAGAGAGCAGAGCAGGAGCCAGCAGATGGGAAGACAAGAGGAGAGAAAGTGATAATGATGATGGAAACAATGTGCTAGAGAAGATGGAAGCAGATAGGATGAAAGCTGTTTTTGAAGGGATTGGCCTTGGCAGCCAAAGAACCACTTCTTCACCTGGTACTAGGAGATGATGGAGAGAAATGTTTAAGGGGTGGATGTTCATTGAGCAGAAGGCAAAAAGAAGCTTTTAGAGAAAGCTTCCATTTTTTTCCATTGAAGTATGAGAATAGGTCAGAGGCGTGCTGAAGCTAGTTCACACTAGCCCACGAGAGCCTGATATTGAGTTTTCAGTGTGAGCATTTACACTTTGGAAACAGATAAATGCTAATTGGGGTTTGATTTATTGTTTTGTTGATTGTCTATGAATGGAGAAAATGTTAGTAATGCAAATTAACATTTAAAGAATGTCATGTGTATTTTTTTTTCAGAGAGCTGTTGCTAAACATTTACCAGCATAGTGTTAGAATAGATTCTTAGGAGAGAAGGTGGCAGAAGAGAATGTCATAGGAAGAGATGATAGATAATGAAGTTTGGAAAACTCACTGTGGAAAGGGGAAGAGCAATAATTTAGGAAGGAGTAGAAAGTTTGCCTTTCTGCAGTGAGGGCCCCGTTGAGACAATAGAACATATTTTTAGTGAACTCAACGTGGTTTTGTGATTACAAATCCAACCTTATTAGGTTCATCCCATACAACCAATCCTTTCTCTCCCCAACATTCCCTTCCCGTCCCCACCCCTATCTATATAGCAGAGCACTTTTTCCTTTGGGAGGAAGAAGAGGGTAAGTAAAGAAGAGGAAGGAATAAGAAGGTAGCAATGTGCCATGTTTTGAGAAAGGAGAATTAGAGCTATTGTACTAGAGGGGTCAGGAACCAAAATTAGAAGGGTTGAGTAAAAGAGGGGACAGATAAAAGGAAGCACTACTTCCTCTCTTAGGTAGAACTACACAAGGGAAGGGGAGAGGTTTGATCAAGGTCCAGAGCTGAGAGATAAGGAAGAAAACCCCTTCAGTCTCTGGTTTCTGGTTTCTTCCCTTGATAGAGATTATCCTGATCCCCTCAGCACATTAGATGAATAAGATGTTCAGTCTCTTCTAAGTAAAAAGGTCTCTTTATTCTTTGGAGTATACAGGGATGTGGAGTTTAGGGTAGAGGGAAAAACAGGAATCCCTAACTGCTGTTAATCCTAAATTTCCCCTCAGGGATTGATGGCTCAGATATGGAGACCTGAGTCCCAGGAGAGATGTAGAGTCAGGCGGTAGGATTTTTCCTGATCTAGAGAAATTACAGATAGAAAATATGTCTTCTGGGTGGATAGTCTCTTCTGTTCCCCAAAGGGAAATGTCTCTATCCACTAATGATGAATGGATGGCTAATCTGATTTTCTTCAGATAAATGAGGGCCACGACAGGATGAGCTCAGCAAGATGCTCCTCTCTCTTCTAGTTCAAAAGAGAAAAAACTGATCTGCTTTTCTTGGCTAGAGGTTCTAGCCCCATTCCCCATTGATAGCAGAATTCCATCCTCTTTCTTCCTGGTGTTTTTTTTTTTTGCAAACCAAGTCCTTGCAATGCAGTCTGTAATTCTCTCATCCACACTATATAAGGAAGTCCCACTCCATCTGCATGACCCCTCACAAAGATTGCCTTTCTCTAGCATCATAATGCTAGAGATGATAACAGTGGGCATTGTTATGGGGAATTTAAGGGTTTATATACAAGGGTAAAATCACATTTAAATAACTTGAGTTTATTTTTTTTTAAACCCTTACCTTCTGTCTTGGAATCAATACTGTGTATTGGTTCCAAGGCAGAAGAGTGGTAAGGGCTAGGCAATGGGGGTCAAGTGACTTGCCCAGGATCACACAACTGGGAAGTGTCTGAGGTCAGCTTTGAACCTAAGACCTCCCGTCTCTAGGCCTGGCTCTCAATCCACTGAGCCACCCAGCTGCCCCCATAGCTTGAGTTTATTAACAGAGAAGGGAAAGATGTTGGGGATGAAATAAAAGGAAGTGTAGCATCTGACTTTTTACCCACTATATTTGATTGTCTAAGCTTATACTGTCTAACTATCTTAACTGAAGACGATTAAGAGCAAATGCCACAGTAAACCCAGAATCTCACACACACAGAGTCAATGGTTGGTCAGGTGTCATGAATCCAACTTGTGGTGTCCTCAGATGGTCTCAGCAAGGTGGAGGTATTTTCCCCAGTCAATCTGTCCACCAGGAAGACTAGAGATTTTCCTGTCACCCTCAGCCTTTGATCCTCAAAGGCCAGTTGTTTGATAGGTGGTTTGTTCAGGGATTCTTGGCTATACACTGTCCTTCTTCACTTTTAGCCCCAGACTGAGTCTGTTGGAAAACTGCTGCTTTGGAACTCTGACCCAATCAGCTCATGAAAGATTCTAAGTCTTAAGACCTGTCAATCATTCTTGCAATTTCTATCTTCCCTTGCTACAGGATCGATATAATCCGTTGCTTAGAAATAAATATAATATAAATATATATAATATATCAATATAATATAAAACAAGATAATATTTAAAAGAGATAATGCTTTTCCTTCAGCAGAGAAAACAGAGAAAGAATCTATGGATCCCTCTAATTCTGAGGGATCTAATTCCCAAAGTCCATTTGGGAAACAAATCATGATTTGGGATCATTTACTGAATAGGAACCAAGTTAACACAATGCCCTCTGGAACTCAGGGAAACCATTGAGAACTTCATTCTTTTCATTAAACCATCTGTTTTCTGACTCCAATAAAAAAGCCATCCTGTCCCTCTGTCATGTTGTAAATATAGCATCAGCCCTGAAGCCTGGCAGGATGTGCTTTTATCCCATTCTCAGGATATTGACCAGAATCTAATATTAACCAACTGTTTTATTATTCCTCCCGTAAGGCCCCAAAGCAACAATTCATAAGCATGCAGAACTGAATTTGGATTGTCAAGGCAGCAAGGATGAGGTTGGAGAAAAGAGTAAAAAGACAGGATGAGAAGGTTTAAAGCCTATTATCAAGGAGGCTATACCTTGGACAGGTTATTCCTCCCCACCTTCCAAGAATGTTCTCCTTACTCCATTTCTGCCTTTAGAATCCTCTTGGACTCAATACTGTGTATTGGTTCCAAGGCATAAGAGTGGTAAGGGCTAGGCAATGGGAGTCAAGTGACTTGCCCAGGGTCACACAGCTAGGAAGTAACTGAGGTCAAATTTGAACCCAGGACCTCCCATCTCTAGGCCTGGCTCCCAATCCATTGAGCCACCCAGCCAACCCCTCCCCTAGATTCTTAAGAGCTCAACTCCCATGCTACCTTCTACCTCTACTCGAGACCTCTCCTGGTCTTTCTCAGTCTCTCTCCAGCTGCTGGTGCCTCCTCCGTAGAATTACCTTGTATTAATTTTATATTTATGTATCCATATGTATACTATCTCCTCCAATACAAGGTCAGCCTTCTGTGAGGACTGGTGCCATTTTGTTTCGTCTTTGCATCCCCAGTCCCTGGAACACAGTGGGCAGATAAAAGCATATATTCACTTATTGATTATTTGAGAATGAGCATTTGTAATTTAATTCTGTAAACATTTATTAAGTGCTTGTTACTGGCAAGGTACTCTAGAGATTAACAGGGGTCTTGCTCTTAAGGAGATTGCTGTTTAACAGCATGGAAAAGACATAAACATAGAGAACTGGGATACATGGCAGAATGTAATCACTTCAGAGGATGAATACAGACAAAGTGCTATAAATTTGAGGTGGGAGAGATCACTGGAGATTAGAGAAGGCTTCACAAAGGTTGAGCCTTGGAGAAAAAAGCAATTTTTCAGCAGGTGAATATCACAGGATATAGAATGAGAAGGAATCCCAGAGGCCATTTACTCCAATGCCTTTCATCTTACAGATGAGGAAACTGAGACCCAAAGAATTTATAACTTGCCCAGATAGTAAGCTTCTGGTGAAATGGGATTTGAACCAAGATCATTTGACTCCAGGGCCAACGCACTTTAGGTGGGGCAGATTTCAGGTATGGTAGGAGGCATGGAAATAGGAGAGGGCAGGATGAGAATGTAGAGCTCATTTTATTAGAGGAGTTCCATTTCATTAGAATATAGAGTTTGTGAAGAAGAATAAAGTGAGCCAAGAGGGATCAGGGTAGAAAAGTAGGTTGAAGCATAGTTCTAAAGGACTGAGAACACCACGCTTTGAAGTTTATCATTCATTTAGTAGGAAATAGAGAGTTATGGAAGGTGTGAGAGCAAAAGTTTGATATCAAAACGATGTGTTAGGAAGATTACTGATGCAGCAGTGTAAATAATGAATTGTAGAGGGAAGAAGCCAAAATCAAAACGACCACTTAGGAACCTCTTACAATAATCAAGGGAAGAGATGGTAAGGGCTTTAAGGGGGAAAAGGAGTTTATTTTAAAAGGGTCAGACTTTACATTTAAGAGTGTGGTCACCAGGAATTTAATTAATTCCAAAGAGATTTTATTTACTATTTATTTACAAAACATAGAAAGAGTGAAGCAAGAAATCAGAGTTGAGGATAAGGTAAGATATCTAGCCTGAGCACTAAGTAATTTACTCCTGGCCCCTCTGGGCAAGGAGAATTAGTTTCACCTGGCCTGCTGAGGAGCTGGGAAGTGTCTCTTAAGAGTAGGTCTCTCCAGAGGATAGTTTTTTCAGAAAAATCCAGCAGTTAAGAGTCAGCCTTTCATTCACCATGTGTCAGTCCAATCAGCAGATTCTTTTGCCCCTTTTCACCAGCCTCAACTCAAAAGCATGAAGAATTCCTCCAGTCTCCACTTCCAAAAAATGAAGAACTGCCTCTCACAAGAAGTACCAGCTCCTTTTCAAGCTGCTTCTTTTGTGTCACTTCCTGTGTCTTCCCCTGATTTTACATCTACCAATTGCAGCTGATGCTTTGTTTTAGGACTGCCCAGAAGTCAGTCAGTCGATTCTGATTCGTCATCTACTATCACACACGTGGGTCACAGACCTTCCCCACTCAATGTGTGAAATGGGGTGTTTGCACCTTTGGTGATTAAATCTAAAAATGGGTAGATCTCCCCACTACTGCAAGTAGGGTGTTTACACTTCTGGTGATTAAATCTAAAAATAGGCAGATCTCCTACTCAGCTTTAAGTACCGTGTTCTAAAAATAGGCAGGGGTTACAATTTAATCTTCCCAATCAGGAGAGAGTTAAGTATTTTCATTGTTATAATCAGGGGAGAGTTAATTTTAATCTTCATGGGGCCTTAGTTAGAGAAATTGAAGTGAGAATGGGAAAAAAAGGATGTATGTGAGAGATCTGGGGCAGAAATTATGAGCCATGATGGAGGTGCCATGAACATGAAGTGAGAAGAAGGAGGAAAACAGATCAAGGGAAAACAGAAGTTCAATTCTGGTAATGATGAGATTGAGGTAGCAAAGAGACATTGTATTGAGGGTAAAAAGCCATTTTAAATTCAGGATGAGTTTTCAGATGTTGGAGAATGGATTTAGATTTTGATAGATATATGTTGAAGCTACAGGCATAGATGACAACAACAAAGGAAAGTTTTAGAGAGACTAAAGGACCTAGACTAGAACCTTAGGAACCCTCAGAATTGAAAGGAAGATGATAAGGAAAGAAAAAAAGGAAAAAGAATGGCAGGGACATGTGAGGAGAACCATAAGTGCAGCAACACCAATCAATCAACAATTATGGGGGTGAGTGGTGAGATTTGAATTTCCTATTTTGCCCTGGCTGGAGTGTAAGTAGCCATTCATGGACCCAATTAGCATTGGGATTTTGATGTGGTCCATTTCTTTTTTTCTTTCTTTTAAACCTTTACCTTCTGTCTTAGAATTCATACTAAGTATTAGCCACAAGGCAGAAGAGTGGCAAAGGTTAGGCATTCAAGGGTTAAATTACTTGTCTGAGACCAGATTTGAACCCAGGTCCTCCCAACTCCAGACCTGACACTATCCATGGAGCCAATGAGCCCCATTTCCAACCTGGACCAGTCCACCCTTTTTTAGGTAACCTGGTGGCTTTCCCAGTTCTAAATATTGACAAAACTTGTGCCAGACTTAGCTCAAACACTTGATTGATTTAGACTATTACTTCTCAGAACTCTTGTTCTCAAGTGATCCACTAGTCTCAGGCTTCCCAGTAGCAGAGTTTGCACACATGTATCACCACACCAAATGAGCAGGCATTTATTAAGTACCAGCTATTTGCCAGGCACTATGCTAGGAACTGGGGATATAAAGACAAAGAATGAAATAATCTAGACTCTCAAGGAACTTGGGTTCCAATGGAGGATACCAAGGACTTGTCCAAAAGCACACACCTACTAAGTGTAAGGCTACATTTGAACTCACATCTTCTTGACCCCAGGGAATAGATCTTGCCTCAGCTACTTATTAGCTGTTTGACTATGAGCAAGGCACTTAACCCTATTTGCCTCAGTTTCCTCATCTGTAAAATGAGCTAAAGAAGTCCAGTGCCTAAAAAAAAAAAAAAAGCCTGGGATACAGTGAATGACCTTGGTTTCTCTTGGCTTATCACAATGCCTATACATGCTAGTCACTAAATAAATTCTTATTGACTGGCATATAGTAGATGCTTCATAAATTCTTATGGATAGATTCTCTTCTATTCTGTGCAAATCATCAGTGATGTGTTGACTAGATCAAGGGGTTAAGATGAACCAGAATCTTTCTCTTTTTTAAAAGAAGCTAGGAATCATATTTCTCCATTCTAATCTTGTCTTCCCACAGATAAGTCAGAGCTTTTGGGTACAGGGTGAAAGGTATGTTTTTAGATGGTTTTAGCCCAAGGGAACAGCGTTCTTGGAATTTCATTCTTGGAATCCTTTGTGATATCTCTTATTACTGGTTTTTTGGCATTCTAAGGGAAAGTTATTATTTAATTTTATCTTACTGCCCCTACACTTTAGGGCATCTTTACTGAAGAAACTTAAGAAAGGAAAATAAAATCTTATATATATATTTCTATATATATATGCATATATATATGTATTATATATTTACATATATATCACATTAACTTCCAGTGAATACCACTACTACCTTAATGCCCAATAAACATTAGGACAGGAATAACTGTTGTCACTTTACTAATTGCCTGGCACTGAGCAAGTCACTTGATCTCAGTTTTCTCATCAGTGAAAAAGGGATGATAAGACCTTCCCTCTCCATCTCACAGGGTGGTTGCATAAAAGAGCTTTGCACAGTGCATTTGCCTATGAAAAAGTCAGATAGGATCAGAGCCAAAACTAGGACGGTATGACAAGAGCTTTGCCCCAAGGCAACAAAATGCAGAGGCCACAAAAGTTTGACACATGCATTCCTTCTGGAGCAGGCAGCATAGAAATCATAAGAATAACTGATTGCTGCTCCTGTCAACTTGTGTCTGAGGACCAGTCTGGCAGCTGAATGATGAGTTTTTTGGCCACAACAAATCTTGAAAAACACCTTCTGAGTTAGAGAGGAGTTGAAATCTATGTGGGTGGAGGAATGGCCTTTCATGAAATTATAAATCTTTGATGTTTAAAAACCCAGTACTGAGCATTGCCTTTTATTGACTCTTTAAAAGCAATTTGGATTTAAATAAGATGGAATCTTGCTGAATAGCAGTTTCAGGCAAGTATTTAAAAATAATTGAGGCAATGTGGTTGGGGAATCATCTTAAATTAGTTCATCTAAAAATAGTCTGATCCAATCCAGTAGCCAGACCCTCTTAGGTTTCTTGTTCACTTGAGTTCAACATTTGTCTGTGGCCTCCTTTGACCTTGGCTGACCAATGGCAAAAGAGAAGAAATCCCTTCAATGATTCCAGGGCTTGAACACACCTATCTAAACTTGACTGCAATGTCTATCTTCAGCCAGAGATCTTTACGGGAGATCAGAAGATCATGGCTTTGGAATTAGAAAGAACACTAAAGATCATATAATCCTACCCACCCATTTTTTAAACCCTTACCTTCCATCTTAGAATCAATGCTTTGCATTGGTGCCAAGGCAGAAGAGCCATACGAGTTAGCAAGCGATGGGGGTTAAGTGATTTTCCCAGGGTCACACAGCTGCCCCTCTACCCACCCATTTATACAGATGAGGAAACAAGGACCAGACAAGTTAGGTAACTTGTTCAAAGTCTCACTACTACTAAGTGGTAGACTTCCAATTTGATCATTGCTTAAGAATTTTAATTTTAATCACTGAGAAATAATTATTAAACATGGAAAGGGGAGTCATGGTTCACAGTTGGAGACTGTCTTGGTTGGTTGAAATGAGGATCTATGTATTAAAAATAATTTGTAAGTAATTCCATATTTACCCAGCTAGGTTCCCTTCAAACAACTGAGGCTAGAATATATAGAATAGAAATTAGAATCAGCATGGAAATGGTTTTGAGAAGTCACGTCAATAGCAGAGATGATTTATTTCTACCTACAATAATGAAAGCAGTTTCCAGGGAAGAGCGTACCCTAATGAGACTGAACTGCCTGCAACAGCCTGTGCCACCAAAGGTGGGTAGAGTCATTGGAAGAGTATAAGGAAAGGGTGTGGGGTTTCTGAAGGATAATTGCCCCAAATCAGTTACGATATGATGTGGAAAGGTAATCCGCTACAATATGTTATCCTCTACAATATAAGGATTGACACAAACCTGTTTCCTCACTACCTCTCTCCTCCCCATTTCCAAAACTCATCAATAAAATTATTTTGTCAAACTGTGGACATAGCAATGTGGACAATGACAATGCAATAGAGAATTGTAAACCCAAGTTCTTATGCTATTTTTGCTGCTGCATAACCTTGGAAAAGTCCCTTAGTCACTCCAAGACTGTACTATTTCCCCCAACAGGTTTTGAAGATCAGTGAGATAATATACTTGAATGTGCTCTGAAAAGTGTAAGATGCTATAGAAGCAATCCCTCCCCGGGGACATCACCATGGAGACTTGTAGGGAGAGAAAGATGGTCCATGATCATTCCCTAGAACACTCCCTGGTTTCCAGTGCTTTTGATTTTGGAAGGCTGCACATGGTCAGGGTTTGGAGGAGTAGAGTTGGTGGGAATTCTTTCCCTTGGAAATTGCACAACTGAGATGGAGAAAAAGAAAAGAGGACTGTGGACCATACTCCCTTCCTCCTTCCACCATCATTCTTCTGCTGAGTCAGTGGGAAACAGAAGCAGAAAAGTGGCAGAAAGTAGGGAAAGCAGTTTTTCCTCATCTGGAGCTATGGGAGGGACAAAAAGTCATTTGGAGACAAAATTTCTGCAATTTTAGTCATCTCTGAATCTATTCATAGTTTGGACTTCATTATGAACCCAGAGAGAGACTTAAGGAAATAGGAGGAAGACAGTGGTTGGTATTTGTTCAAGTAAATAGCACCCGGCAAGCCACCATCTGGCTTTATTAAATTACTACTTTATTCTTATCAGAAGAGGTGGTAAAGTAAGGATTGGGAGAACTGGGGCTGAGGAGGGGGAAATGAATGGGTGCGGTCATTTAAACTTTGCCCATGGCCACAGCAAAGAAGTACAACTATCCCTCCCAAACTGGTATGGGGGCCAGTGCTCCTACCATCTGCAAAATTCATGTAAAATTTTTTTGACCCTCCATTTGTATCAGAGAAGAAGTGTATATTTATGGTATTAAAGATAAAAGAGACTGATAGTCTACAATACTAAATATATGTTTATGTAATGTTATATTAATATAATTTTATGAATACATATATTTATAAAATATATTATTATAATATAGTTTAAATATTATATATATGTTTGATTTATGTCATATTCTATATTATAAATGTATAAATTTGTATGTTTATAATATATAATATTAATATCAAGATGTTATATTTATATATTTTATATAATATAATCATAAATGTTTAATAATATTAATATAGAATTATATATTATATTATCAATATATTTTGTATTATAGAGCATCAACCTCTTTCATTTTTAAATATAAATTATATATATATGCGTGTGTGTATATATATATATATATATAATCAGGCATTTATATTTTTTTTCACTTCACTCCTAAAAACTTCACCTGGCTCCCAACATTTTTTAAATTTGGGGGCACAAATTTCTCTGACCATGATCTGCCCTTCCCCTTGTGTGTTTGCCCTGACTGTGATATTTCAAGAACAGAAGTGAGAATGATGATTTGTAGCCGGGAGGAGGCAAGGGATTTCTGATAGCTATTCTGACATGATTGTACCACAATCAGGTTGGCCTAGTACATTTCCATCTCCATCTATTTTTGTGATGCCAGTTAATTTGCTGCCTTGATATGAGAATAAGAGAAGCAAAAAAAGCTAAAACCAGGTGATGTTTACCAAAGTAATTTGTACTCTTACTTTAGAGTACAATATAAATCTGAATTGTTATCACAATTATTATTATTATTCAGGAAAATTCAAGTAGCATGAGGGATTAGAAAAGAATTTACAGAGGGAGGAAACAATGTTTATGGGATCCCATCTATCAACAAAATGCAAACACACAAGTACTCCTTCCTTAGAAATACAGAATTTGTTCAGGACCCCAAGACTGCTCTCTCCCTGGATCTAACCTTTTGTTTGATTGTGTCTGTGCTCCAGGTCTATGAAGGCAGGGAAAATTTGCATTAATATGATTAGCCCTTTCCCATTGATTTTAAAGAAATTTACATGAATACACACACTCCAAGAAGTCAGTGAAGTGAGAAATGTTTCTTGACTTCAGACTGAGGTGATGAAGGTTGGACTACAAAACAAGATATCCTTTTGGGGCTATTCATCAGTCTCTTAATAAAGGTGTAATGTGGTGACAGCTAAGTGGAATAGTGGGTAGAGTTCTGGGTCTGGGGGCAGTAAGACCCTCTTCATGGGTTTGAATCTAGTTTCAGACATTTACTAGCTGTGTGACCCTGGGCAAGTCACGTAACCCTATTTGCCTCAGTTTCCTCATCTAGAAAAATGAACTAGAGATGGAAGTGGCAAAGTACTTAGTATCTCTGACAAGAAAACCCTGCATGGAGTCACGAAGATCCAGATGTGACTGAAAAACGACTGAACAACAACAATGTTATGGTGCTGAACTGGGAATCAGGAAGACCTGGGCACGAAACCTTTCTGCACTTTCTAGCTGTGTGATCTTGGACAAGTCACAACCTGTCTATTTCATCATCCGTTAAGTAAGCAATCTATATCCTACAATTTGTTTTAAGACCAGATGAGATAATATATGCAAAAGATTTTTTAAAACTTCAAAGCACAACATAGAGGTCATTTAGAATAATAATTGTCTGTCATTTTCCCAGTTCCGCACGTTGATTCAGGATATTTGCTTCCTCCCCACATCCCCATGGATTGAAATCCTCCCCACACCTTTAAAGCTTCATTTTACCTTCTTGAATTTTTCTCTTTCCTCTGAAAACCAGACATGTTTTCCAGTATCTATGGACTTTTACAGTGCTTTGCACTTGACCCAGGGCGCTTAGCTGCCTTGAATCAAAATAATAACTCATGCTTTCCAGGTTTACAAAGCATTTTTCCTTTAACAGCCTTGTGAGGCAAGTGGTACCAGGATGATTGTGCCCATTTTATAGATGAAGAAACTGAAGCTCAGAAAGCTTAGGTTGTCTAGCAGACAGAGCTCTAGGCTTAGCATGCTGAGATCACTCTCCCTGAGTTAGTATAGGCACATTGCTTAATCTCTCTTGGCCTCAGATTTCTCATCTATAAAATGGGGCTAATATACCTACCTACCTCCGAGTGTTGGCATGAAGATCACATAAGAAAACTTGTAAAGAGCTTTCCAGACACTATACAAAGACCAGTTTCTCTTATTATAGCTATAATTAAATGATTTTTCTGTGAGTACATAGAAAGGCTAGACCAGAACTTAAAGCCAGTCCTTCCAACATCAAGTCAGGTCTTCTTTCTTTCCTCTATATACACTTCCTTTCCATAGTAATTTATGGCCTTATTTTACTTCTCCTGAAAGTTTGTAAGACCCCTCATGTTTATATCCCCTGTGACGCCTTGCATGGCGACATGCCCATAACCATTGACCAAGACCCATTGGTTCAAAGTGTCTATCCATTCATCGAGTCAGAGGGTCAAACACATGAACTGTAAGCCCCCTTCTGAGTACAACCTGAACTGGATTAAAATGTAATTGGGAAATATTTAGCAAAACAAATAAAAATACAATAAAATATAGATAGTGTTAATATGTGGTTTTCTATTTCTAGATGTGGCCCAAAGGGATCCTCATGTTTATATTTAGTGACCCCCATTTCTATATGAGTTTGACACCACTGCTCCAAGCAATTAGAACCATATGTTGCAGAGGAGGTGCCCCCCTGCACTGGTAGACAGGGTTTCCTCATCTGGGAGTTGCCTATATCAATAAATGTTCTATCCTTATCCCCATCATTTTTAAACACAGACTTCGTGAAACTGTATCCATGTGCATCTTTTCTGGCCATGGATGTAGTCTGTCCTGTTGTAATGATCCTAATGGATAATGGCATCAATCTATTTTAGACCCTTTGAGTTCATCATGAGTGTCCCCCTTCCACCAATCCAGATCACAACCAGTCCACATCTTTTCATCCTAGGTTCATATCTTCTCCATGTCCTACTTAACACTACCTTAAAGGACCTACTAGCACACTAGAAACCTTCTGGCTCTTTTTATATTTTATGTTTCTATATCTGGTGTCCATTTGCTTTCCAGACTATCTGTTGATTGTATTTGTTCTGGGTACCATACTTGTGTTGATGCAGCCTGCATCCCAGGAGAGTTTATTGCAGCTATATTATTGATATTACTGACTTATACTGGGCATCCAGGACACCAAAATCCCCAAATCTTTTCACGCAAACTTCTGTTATCCTCAGACTCTCCCATCCTGTACCTGGACAATTTATTATTATTATTTTTATTTAAATGTGAAGGTCTTTCTACTTTTTCAATATGCTGATGGGTCTGTGATTTCATTAATGTGGCTGCTCCTTCTATTTATACTGATTACCGCTTATTCATACTTTTTCACCCACACAACATTTCTATATTTCTATATATCTTGGAGAGGAGGGAGGTTCTACCCCAAATCCCAAGAGTTCTCTCAATTACTCCTCACAAGGAGACTCAGTGTTCCAGAACTTGATGTCTCCCAGACACAGGAGCCCCTGGAAGACCTCCTCATCTACAGGGGATCTCCCTTCTACTTGAACTCTGAGCTAAATTTCCTCCCTGACAGTGGGGATAGTAGTACCAAAAATGAAATGTAGTCCCTGTCATCTGGAGCTGGCATTCTCTTTCTTTCCCCCCCCCCCAAAGGTTATGCCATTTAAAAATAATTTCAATTTTAATAACACATTTGCATTTTAATAATCCATTAATAAGAATGCAGTCATAGGTAATAATACATCCAAAGTTAGGAGAAGAATAAATATAATAGCTTTCATTTATATGATTTTTCAAAGGGTTCTTGATATTATCTTACTTGAACCTCACAACAATCTATGAGATAGCTACTGCAGGTAGCTATTGTTGTCCTCATTTAACAGATGGGGAAACAGAGATTCAGAGAAGTCAAAGAAAATTCCCATGATCATAGAGCCACTGAGTTCCAGAGGCAGGACTTGAACATTCACCTTGAATAAAAGGAGCTGACATTCTTGGGCAGATGGAGCAGTGAGGATACGTCCTATACACAAAGAGTATAGGATGCAACTGGTAAACATCTCTTAACTGGGTTTGGGTGGACCAAAGAGTACATGGAAGGAAATGGTATGGAATAAAGGTAGAAAGGAAAGCTAGCTCAAATGTTGGAAGATCTTCAATGTCAGGCTCAGAGTTAATATACACAGTTGGATAGACTAGGAGGAAGCAAATAGCTTGTAATAATAATAGCTAGCATTCATACAGCACTTTAAAGTTTATAAACTGCTTTATATATATTATCTCATTTAATCCTTACAATTAATCTGAGATGTAGGAGCTATTATTATTCCCATTTTATTCATTCATTTATTCCTTTGTTTGTTTATTTATTTTTAAGCCCTTACCTTCCATCTTGGAATCAATACTGTGTATTGGTTCCAAGGCAGAAGAGTGGTAAGGGCTAGGCAATGGGGGTTAAGTGACTTGCCCAGGGTCACACAGAGTGATAGAGACATGAGAGAGAAGTTTAGCAGGACTTTTGGACCAAGATGCAAAAGATAAGATTCCAACGGAATGTCCCTAGGAGGGACAATTGGGGGTTGGCTGGCCACTCTTTTTCCCTGGAGGTTTGACGATGGCTGAGAGACTTTTGTGAGGCTGACTTGGCTTTTGGACTTTTTCTATGGCTCTGAGCAGTGGAAGCTGATCAGGGAAAAACTTTGAGTAGGTGGTCTATAAGAGAGTTGAGTTGGCAAGGAGAAAAGGAGAAACTTTGAACTTTGTTTCTTTCTGGAGTTAAGCCGAGAGATCTGGCTGATTTTTTAAGAAGAAGAAAGAAGATTTTGAACTGCTGTTGTCCTCCATCTTCCTAACTGTCTAAGAGTCACACTTGTGACTCCCCAAACCCTCAAATTTATCTCATTTAGATTAGGGAAATTCCTCATCCCTCTTACCTCACTTTCCCATCCTGTTATCCTAATAAACCCCTTGACTGAGAAAGCAACTAGAGTATCTTTATAGTTCACTCAGGAGGGAGGGAAAGAGTCAAAGGCTTCAGGAAGAACTGGGAGGTGAGGGAGGCAAGGGAGGGAGTGAAGGAGGAAGGAGGTTAGGAAGTAGATTGATCCATCAGCAGTCAGTAGGGATCAATAGGCAGAAACCCCAGAGCAAATCCCAGAGCAGTGTCCCCAATGTACCAGCATCCCTGTGGCAGCATCCCCCAGCATTTCTCTTCTACCTCCATTACCCATAAGCAGCCTCAGGTCCCTGTAGAAGCCTCTCTAGACACAGTCACATCCAGAGAATTAACAGTCATTGTGAAGAGACAGTTTCCCTTCAGTTTATCCTCTCTAGTTCAACAAGTAGTAGTTTTCAGTCAGTCTACCTTCTCCATTTCAATCAGTAGTAGTTTCCTCTCAGTCTACATTTCTTTATTACAACAGCTGGGAAGTGTCTGAGGCCAGATTTGAACCCAGGACCTCCCATCTCTAGGCCTGGCTCTCAATCCACTGAGCTACCCAGCTGCCCCCTATTATTCCCATTTTAAATATGAAGAAACAGAGGCAAACAGGATTAAGTGATTTGTCCAGAGTCACACAACTAGTGTCTGAGACGGATTTGGACTCAGATCTTCCTAACTCCAAGACCAGGGCTCTATCCACCATGCCTAGCTACCTCTACTATGAAGGGCAAGCCACCAGTTCCAAATAGTTATTTAAATCCTTTTTTTTTAAACCCTTACCTTTTTTTCTTGGAGTCAATACTGTGTATTGGCTCCAAGGCAGAAGAGTAGTAAGGGCTAGGCAATGGGCGTTAAGTGACTTGCCCAAGGTCACACTGCTGGGAAGTGTCTGAGGCCAGATTTGAATCTAGGACCTCCCGTCTCTAGGACTGACTCTCAATCCACTGAGCTACCCAGCTCCCCCAGGTTTTTCAATTCTTCAAAAATCTTTGAACTCTCCAAAACTACTATTCCCTCTAGGACTGCAGATAACATTTCATCCATTCCCAGGTAGCTGGTGCAAATCTTGACCATTCTTTCCATAAATCCTCTGCAGGGAATCCATCCAACATGATGTGAGGAGCTTCCTCTGGTTCTTTGGCATCACGTGGATCTCAAAGAAGCATAAACACTCTTTTACATAACTGAGATCCTTGCCTATTCCTCATTCAATTCCTCGTTCAAAACAGAAATCAGTCATTCGTAGGGCATGTAGCCAGCATTATCCGAACATGTTGTGGTTTTCGACTTTAGAGCATAAATAGTGAGTAAATAAGAGTCGAGGATCATTTATAAAAAGATGAATTGCTTGCCAGAGCATTCATTTTGCTCCATTTTTAAGTCCAAGGGCAAGGTCTGTTGTTTGGCTCTCTAAGGAACAAAATGTCCACACTTTAATCTTCTCTTATTTTTAGTTGTAGAGAGGAGGGAGTTGAATTACCACAGTATTTCCCCCCTGGGCTAAAATCTTCCCCCAAGTAAGAAATACAATGAAAAGGTTAGAACTTCTCTTTCTTCCAAGTCCATTAAAAGCCTGAGAATTAATATTCTAAAACAAAAACCACACAGATATCCCCTGAAACAGCTGAATTTGCCAACTGAAGCATTATTTCTCTTCTTTGTGATCACCGCTCTAATTACACATGCATACAGAAGCATTTTGGTCCTCCCCGGCACACCTGCTACACCCCAAACTTATTTAAAAGCCATTCTTTCCACTGACAACAGAGAAGAATGCAAACTATTTGGAAGCAAAAGGCCCCTGGAATTTGGAAAGTTGGCTTCTCTCCCCTTCTGCTGATCCTCCTCCGATGACTGGAGTCCAATGATGAGTCATCTTCAACTTGGAATTTTAACCTTCCCAGCAATATCTGTCCCATGGCAAGCTTCCAGCTCTTTCAGATTTAAACTCAAAGATGATAAGATCATGGATTTAGATCTGCAGGGACCCTCAGCAGTCATCTAGTCTGATTCCACCATCTCACTGATGAGACCCACGGAGGTTGTGAGTGCCCAGGGACACCCAGGTAATAAATATCAGAGATGGGATTTAAACTGTGGTCTTCTCATAGATGAAAACGCACAAAGACAATCGTCATCCTCGGTTACTGAGAGACTACTACTACATCTCAGGACAAGCACTTCTCATATTATTCTGGTTTGAGCCGCTTACCTGCACAGGAGGAAACAAATGCTGTTAAAAAATATCTGCATCTCCTTATCCCAAATGCTTTTTGTTTTTTTAAACCCTTACCTTCCATTTTAGAATTAATACTGTGTATTAGTTCTAAGGAAGAAGAGCTGCAAGGGCTAGGCAATGGAGGTTAAGTGACTTGCCCAGGGTCACACAGCTAAGAAATATCTGAGACCAAGTTGGAATTCAGGACCTCCCATCTCTAGACCTGGCTCTCTATCCACTGAGTCACCTAGCTACCACCATCTACTGAATTTGTTTTGCTAGAAAATAATTTGTATTGCTCAGAAGTCATTCTAATGTATTGCTTCACCCCTTCCCCGAAGAAAATAGCCAGCATCCTATAGTAGGAAAAGCTCTTGCTTCATGGTCAAGAGAGATCTGGATTTAAATTATGGTTCTGATATAGGCTCATTGTGCAGCTCTGGGCAAGTTCCCTTCTCCAGAGTCTCAGTTTCCTCATCTGGAAAATGGATATTGCAATCCTTGCACTCCCCTTCAGAGAGAGTGGAGAGAGTAAGAGGGGGAGAGAGAGAAAGAGAGAAGGTGAGGGAGAGAGAGAAGGAGAAAAAGAGAGGGAGAGAGAGAGGGAGAAAAAGAGAGGGAGAGAGAGAAAGAGAGAGAGAGGGAGAGAAAGAGATGGAGAGAGAGATGGAGAGAGAGGGAGAAAAAGAGAGGGAGAGAGAGAAAGAGAGAGAGAGAAAGAGAGAGAGAGAGAGAGAGAGGGCGGGAGAGAGGGAGAGGGAGGGAGGGAGGGAGAGAGAGAGGGAGGGAGGGAGGGAGGGAGAGAGGGAGGGAGGGAGGGAGAGAGAGAGAGAGAGAGAGAGAGAGAGAGAGAGAGAGAGAGAGAGAGAGAGAGAGAGGGAAACAGAAACAATTTATAAGCTTTAAAGCAGCCCAGCACAAAAAAACACAAAAACAAACATCCTAAAGATTAAAGTAATCCCTAAACAGAAGAGTTGCTTCCTGAAGTTGTGGATTCTTCATCTTTGGATATATTTGAGTGGAGGCCGGGTGATCACTTGATGGAAATATAATAAACAGATTTCCTGTTCAATTTGGATTAGATCAGAAGTTCTTAACCTTTCTCATGTTATAAGTGCCTTTGGCAGTCTAGTGAAACTTGAAGAGTCGTTTCTCAGAATAATATTTTTAATGCATAAAATTAAATCCACAGTATTACAAAGAAAATTGGCTATGTCGAAATAATTATCAAAAGATATTTTGCATTGAGGCTCATTTTTGTTGTTTCCGTTTTTTCAGTCTGACTCTTTGTGACCCCATTTGGGGTTTTCATGGCAAAGACACTGGAGTGGTTTGTAATTTCCTTCCCTAGATCATTTTACATATGAGGAAACTGAGACAAACAGGGATACAGACTTATGGACCCCTGCGAAGAATAATATCTAAATAAATATCTATCTCATTTTTGTTTTTTTTAAATATCAGTTCATCAACATGCATTTATTAAGCACCAGTTCTGTGCCTGGCACAATGCTGCATGCTAAGGATACAGACAAAAACAAAGCAGTCCTGGTCCTCAAGAATCCTAGTCTAAAATGGTAGACAACATATTCATATAGAGGGATATACAAGATGCATATGAGTCAGAAAGAGGTAACCTTGGATGGGAAGGCACTAGCATCCTTCATTGTTCAGGCATGTCCAGCTCTTCATGCTCCACTTTGGGGTTTTTCTTGGCAAAGATATTCAAATGGTTTGCCATTTCCTTCTCTAGTTCAAAATCCCTGTTTCCCTCAGTTTCCCCATCTATAAAATGAGCTGGAGAAGGAAATGACAAACTAATTCAGTGTCTCTGCCAAGAAAACCCCAAATGGGGACAGAGGAGTCAGATATGACTGAAAATGACTAAAAACCACCTACCTTATTGGGGATCTTGAGAAGACCAAATGAGAAAACATAAGTGGAAACTGAGACAAACAGGGCAAAGTGACTTACCCAGGATCACACAGCTAAGAAGTGTTTGAGGCCAGATTTGAAGTCAGGGAAATGTGCCACCTCACTGCCCCTTTGGGAGAAGTCAGAAAAGACCTCCTACAGAAGAAGGGAGTCTTAAACCAATTCTTATTTTTAAAGTTTATTCTGAATTTAAATACCCCCAAAAGAATATTTCTATGCAAATAACAGAACACAAAAAAAGCGGATTCTACATGAAATCCTATTCTGTATTGCTTGCTTTTTTTTAAAACCCCATCCTCATTTTACAAATGAGAGCACTGGAGAAATGTGCTCAAAGTCATATAGCAAGTCAGTGGGAGAGAAAAGACTAGAACCGAGGTCTGCAGACTTCCCACTCTTTCCATTAGATCATGTGAAAAGTTGCTTCTTAAAACTGAAAAAGAGGATTTTATCCTTCAATCCTTTCCCCCAGCTCCACCTCACTGTCTCCAGCCATCCTAAATGAGAGAAGAGCGACAGATGCTCCTAAATTAATGAAATTCAAGTAAAAGAAATTCCTAGGAACTGTTTACTTGGCATTCCATGCTTAACAGGATTTAATGTGCCCTTTTGGCTGAATCCTTTCCCTGGGCCAGGGCCCAGGCCCAGACAGTGCTGCTTTGGCCTTTAGTGATAGAGGTCCTCCTCCTCCTCCTCCTCCTCCCTGGGGACACCAGATCAGATGCCTACCCATCTGTTTGATTGTTCACAAATCTATCACTTACTTGAGCATTGCCAGCTCTCCTGTGTTGATTTCCCTCCTCTTCGTCTAAGTGCATCATGGGGGAAATACCAATTTGTTGTCTCAAGAGCAGAATAATAGCTGATATTTGTAGAGAACTTTTAAAGTCCACAAAGGATTTAACCTATGTTCTCATTTGGTCCTCACAAGAACCCCAATGAGGTAGGTGGTTTTTAGTCATTTTCAGTCATATCTGACTCCCCTGTCCCCATTTGGGGTTTTCTTGGCAGAGACACTGAATTAGTTTGTCATTTCCTTCTCCAGCTCATTTTATAGATGGGGAAACTGAGGCAAACAGGGATTTTTTAAAAAAATCATCCAGGACACACAGCTGCCTATAACTGTCTACAAGGTAGCTTCTGTGGGAAAAATTGTTAGTGCCATCACAGACCAGAACCAGAGCTAAAACTCCCAAACCAAAACCATAACACAAACCCAAAATCATAAATTGAGGAACCAAGGAAGGTTTATTGAGTTGACCAGCATGGGAGCGCCACTGACATGGGCAGAGACTCCTCCAAAAGAACAAAAGGATCAAGCTTCTATAGGTTTCCTTTTGGGCAGGTGATGACTTGGGCATGGGGCATTTTGGGATTGGACAGTTGCTGGGGGCTAGCAATAGAAAGGTTCTTCTTCAGGTTAGCTCTGGTTTATAATCCCACTGTATAAGAGAAGATTGTTCTTGCCAACTCCCCAGAAAGGAAGGTAGAAGACAGGATGGGGATTGTAACACCAACATGGTCAGGGGCAAAATAGAGGAGTTACAGGCAAAATGGGGTTGCCTTCGCTTTCTCTACTACCCATAATACTATTATTATCTGCATTTTACAGATGAGGAAACTGAAGTCTGAGAGTCATCAAGTGACTTGCTCAGGTTCTTAGAAGTGGCTGAATCAGAATTTGAATGTGTCTTTGTGAAGCCATTTCTAGCACTCTGTTCATTTTGTACAATATTTGTTTCTAGACATCCACCATACTGATTTTCTTCCAGAAGTAGCTGACTGAGCAATTTTAACAGTAGCTGCATGATTCTACTTCCTTTGGACCAAAGATGGATAATCCTCAAGCCAAATATGTGAAAGTAAAGGAAAATCAAGTGGACCTGCAAATGAAGGGGGGAAAAAACCATTTATTAAGTGCCTACTATATGTCAAACACTAGACCAGGCATTTTTCAAATATTATCTCATCTCATAACAACCTCATGAAGTGAGTACTATTATTATTCTCACTTAACAGAAGAAGTTAACTGTGGCAAGCAGTGTTTAAGGGATTTGTCCACAGATACACAGCTAGTAAATGTCTGAGGCAGGATTTGAACTCAGATTTTCCACATAGCTGCCTTCTTTGGTCTCCTTTGCCCTCTATCTCAAAAGCATAGTCCTTTTACCCCTAATCTTACTTAAGGTAGACTTTTAATTCAATTTAACCATCATTTATTAAGTCCCTATGTTAGATGAAAATCAAAGATAAGAAAATGAAATAAAGTACAATCTCTGATCTCAAGAACTTAATCAATTTTATTAGCAACCCCCACCACTCAAAAAAAATAATAGAAACTAGTAAAAAAAAACTTAGATCTAATGATTTTTGCTCAGAGGCAAGTGAAATAAAATGTGTCCAGGACCCTAGACCTTCAAAAACTCCAAATTGACCACTGCTGGGTTTATATTCCAGAGATAATAAGGAAAAATATGTGCACAAAAATATTTATAGCTGTACTCTTTGTAGTGGCAAAAACATTGGAAAATGAGGGGATGCCCCTCCATTGGGGAACGACTGAACAAATTGTGGTGTCTGCTGGTGATGGAATGTTATTGTGCTCAAAAGAATAATGAACTGGAGGAATTCCATGTGAACTGGAATGACCTCCAAGAATTGATGCAGAGTGAAAGGAGCAGAACCAGAACATTATATACAGAGACTGAAACACTGTGGCACAATTGAATGTAATGGACTTCTCTACTGGCAGCAATTCAATGATCCAGGACAATTCTGAGGGACTTATGAGAAATAACACTATCCACATCCATAGGAAGAACTGTGGGAGTAGAAACACAGAAGAAAAACAACTGCTTGATCACATGGGTTGATGGGGATATGATTGGGGATGTAGACTCTAAATGATCACTCTAGGGCAAATATCAATCATATGGAAATAGGTCTTGATCAATGACACATGTAAAACCCAATGGAATTGTGTGTTGGCTATGGGGGGAGGGGGCTTGGAGGAGGGGAGAGAAAGAACATGAATCATGTAACCATGGAAAAATTTTCTTACTTAATAAAATTAAATTTAAAAAAAAAACTCCAAATTGAAGGAAATTAGGGAATCTTCCGTGGTTGGAGAAGAAAAGAGTTTACTTGGCATGTGGAAGAAGTTTCCTATTTAGCTAGACATTCCTTTTATTAAAAAACGAATTACTTTGGGGCAGCTAGATTATACAGTAGATATAGTTCCAAGCCTCAAGTCAAGAAAACCTAGGTTCAAATCTGGCCTCAGACACTTCCTAGCTATGTGACCCTTAACCTCAATTGTCTAGTCCTTACTGCTCTTCTGCCTTGGAACTCCTCAATATAGATCCTAATACAGAAGGCAAGGTTGTTTTTTGTTTTTTTAAAAAGACCCTAATTACTCAAGACCTCTATGCTCCAAAATATTTATAGCAGCTCTCTTTGTGGTGGCAAAGAACTGGAAATCAAGGAGACATCCATCAGTTGGGACATGGATAAACAAAATGTGGTATATGGTTGTGATGGAATACTACTGCACCATAAGAAGTGATGAGCAGATTAACTTTTTTTTTTTAACTTAGAGAGAATCACATAAATAATGAAGAATGAAACAAATAGAACCAAGAGAACATGAAAAACAACTACAGATTTGATATTTGAAGGATAACTTGGGAATGGTCACTTTCAGAGAATTCACTGAAAAGTGGAAACCTGAGAGACCTAATCCACAGATGCATATCTGTTTGCCAGATAATGCCCTCTAGCCTCATTGGTGAACCTTTTCCCAGTTTGAGTACCCAGAGGGCAAATTCAAGCTGTCTGTGAGCCTCCCCCCCCCCCCCCATTACCAGAGAGAGTTGAGGGAGAAAGTTTTTGCTTTGGGCAACTGGACAGAGGCATGGGGCATGCAACAAATGTCCTCAGGTGCTGGGAAGAGGGGGACAGGAGCATCCTTGAGTGCTGGCTCTGCACAGGTACCATGTCTTCACCAATGCTGCTCTATGGTGTAGGCAGGGGAGAGAGGACTAAGATACCTAGAAATACATTCATTTTTTTTAAAATCCAACTAATTACTTTGGGTAGCACAATGGATAGAGTGCCAGACCTGGAGTTGGGAAGACCTGGGTTCATATTTGGCTTCAGAAATTTTCCAGCTGTGTAACCCTGAGCAGGTCACTTAAGCCCAGTTGCCTAACCCTTACTGTTCTTCTGCCTTGGACAAAAGATAATTTTTTAAAAAATTAATTATTTTGCTAACTGCTGCTAAATTTAGTTCTTTCTTTGCTGCTGAAAACAAGTGCTATCAGTGCTGGCCAACTTTCTGCACCGGGAGCCAAAGCCCTGATTGCCATGACCTAGTTTCAACTCTATAATCTGGTTGCAAGCTACCTTTCAAGCCTTAATTCAATTCATTTCAATTTTTTTTAAATATCCCTTTAAGTACTCTACATTGCACCCAGACTGTACTACTAGCTGTTCCTCATACTCTTCTATCTTATACATTCACAGAAGTGAATCCTCATTCCTTGTTCATCCCCCTTACTCTGGCATACCTCACAGGTCCATGGTGAACTGTCATCAGTTGCTTTCAAAAGTCTGTTACTCTCCGGCTTCTACCCCATTGGTTCTACCATTCCCTGTGCTTAAATTATCTCGTCCTCCAGGTTCGAATTGTTGGAATGAATCCTCAAGGCCAAATTCAAACACCACGTCTCTCATGATACCTTCCTGATGGTCCCAGTTAATAACTATCTTTCCCAGCTTGGGTCTCATAACATTCGGTGTGCACCTTGTGGGGATGTCTACAGTCTAAATGACACATGCAAGACATATAATCATAAAAACAAAATTAAACATAGAAATGCACACAGGGATTTTTTTTAATTTTGAAAAAGGCAAACACTTACTGAATAGGCAATCATGAAAGACATTGTTTTATTCATCAAACAAACAAAGCTTTACTAAATTCAGTTGTTCAATTACCAACTAAACTTTAATTTTTAAATATAATCTTAAAAATGTGAAACAAATGTGCCAGATTTTTGTTGTTATCTACTTCGTAGTATCATAAAGTCAGAAGGAAGCTTAGATGTCATCTAGCCCAGGTTCCTCATTTTATAGATAAGGAAACTAGGACCTAGGAAGGTTCAGTAATTTGCCCAAGGTCACACAAGATGAATGATCAGGAATTTGAACCCAGGTCCTCTGACTCTAGAGCCAGCACTCTTCTCATTGTAATATACAGTGCAAATACCTTTAGTATTCACCTCTGACCCAACTCTCAACTGTGGCTCTAAGAGGCTGTAGTATGCACAGAAGATACACACCAATGACCGTTAGCCCTTGGCCAATGGGCTGCATCTGTTTGAGGCTAACCAATCAGCCTCAAACATGTTGGTGAATTAGGAAGATTTCTACCTCTGAGCCACTGGAGTCAAATAAGATGAATCACATGGTCACATCAGGGTTTAAGTAAAATTACCTTGGTAATAGTGTGTAGGCTAGACTAAAGAAATATGAGGCAGGGAGGCCAGTAGACTAGTTATTAGGATATAATGATCAAAGAAAGAGATGATAAGGGCCAGAACTAAGCTGATAATTACATGAGTGAAGGAAAGGGATCAGATATGAGAAACATTGTGAAGGTAGAAATGGTAAGATTTGGCAACTCGTTGGATACATGGTAATAGACTTATGGGGTCTTCTAAACAGGACTGCAAGAGAATATATGTACTTCTCAGCACCATATGGAACTTTTTTTTTAAACCCTTACCTTCCATCTTGGAGTCAAAACTGTATATTGGCTCTAAGGCAGAAGAGTGATAAGGGCTAGGCAATGGGGGTCAAGTGACTTGCCCAGGGTCATACAGCTGGGAAGTGTCTGAGGCCAGATTTGAACCTAGGACCTCCCATCTCTAGGCCTGGCTCTCAATCCACTGAGCTACTCAGCTGCCCCCTCATATGGACCATTTACAAAAATTTAACAGTCCTTTTGTTCAACATCTCTTCCACAATGATTAATATGGGGAAATGGTTTATGTTATAGTACATATAAAATCTATATCAGATTTCTTGCCATCTTAGCAAGGGGGAAGGGTAGAAAGAGAAGTGGAAAATTAGGCTCAATTTTTAAAAAATAAAGATTAAACATTGTTTTTACATGTAATTGAGTAAAAATATAAAATATTATTTAAAACTAAATATTTTAGATCCAGAAAATGTAAAAAGACAGAAATGGTAGATATATCCTTTACAGATCATAGTACAATAAAAATAGTCATCTGTTCTAGGACAGCAAACAAATGAAGGCTTAAAAGTGAAACCCTAAATAATGAATCAAAGAACAAATAATAGAAACAATTCAGAATTATGTTAAAAACAATTATAATGATGAAATAACATGTCAAAATTTTGGAGATACAGCTAAAGCAGTCTTCAGAGGGGGAAAATTTTCCATATATATATATATTTTTTTTTAAATAGATCACAACAATGACCAATGTGGGAATATGTTTCACTTGATCAAGCCTGTATAACCCAGATTGAATTGTTTATCTCAGGAAGAAGGAAGGAAAGGAAGGAAGGAAGACAATTGAGGAAAGGAAGGAAGGCAGACAATTTGGATCTTAAGATTTTGGAAAATATGTTGAAAATTGTTAATACATGTAATTGGGAAAAAATTTTGAAGAGAAGATTAATGAACTGAATGTACATTTTGAAAAATTAGAAAACCAACAAATAAACATAAAATAGTTACACTAGGTTGGGAAGAAAGACAGGCAGTATACTGCAGCTACAATAATTTGGATTGAGTAGAAATTTTTTAAGTAGATTGAAAAGGAGGAAAATTTGCTGGAATAAAGGGAAACTCTGGGAAGTGACCATGAGAAGCAAGGAGTAGGGGGCAGCTGGGTGGCTCAGTGCATTGAGAGCCAGGCCTAGAGATGGGAAGTCCTGGGTTCAAATTTTACCTCAGACACTTCCTAGCTGGGTGACCTGGGGCAAGTCACTTTAACTCCCATTGCCTAACCCTTACTGCCCTTCTGTTTTAGAACCAATATATAGTATTGTTTCTAAGACAGAAGGGTAAGGGTTAAAAAAGAAGAAAAAGAAGAAGCAAGGAGTATTCCATGTCCCTCTTTCAGACCAGACCAACTTGGCCTTCATTGTTAGGAGTTTGTTTGCCCTGAATTTGCAGGTCATCTCTACTACCTATCCTTTGGATAAAAACAAAATTGGCATGCTTGTCAAATTTGTAGAAGGGCCCAGTTATGAGAAGTAGAATAATGCTTGATGACAGAGTCAGGTCCATAGGGTCAGACTAGAACTCTGAGCTAAGTCTAATAATGTGAAAGGCAAAAGGGATAAAACTTTAGTCTTACATTTGGGTATAAAAAACCTGCCATGCAAATATATGATGGAGGTGGCACTTCTAGACAGCTGTTAAACTCAAAAAATGGCTAGAGATTTTAGTAGCCTGCAGCTCAATAGGTTGTCAGCTTTGCATCATGGGAGTAAAAAAAAAACCCTAATTCTTTTGGAAGAACTGAAAACTTATAGATTCCTGGAGCTAGTTCTGAATGCAATCGCACACAGAACCTGAAGCTTGAAATAGGGCCCTCTTCACCACAAGAGTAGATACCAACTTTAACAGTTGCTTGTTTTTGCTTTTGTTTTTAAGTTCAAAGTTAAAGAAAAAGGTCAAGAAAATAAGAAAGAAAGAAAGAGAGAGAGAGAGAGAGAGAGAGAGAGAGAGAGAGAGAGAGAGAAAGAGAGAGAGAGAGAGGGAGGGAGGGAGGGAGATAGAGAGAAAGAGAGAGAGAGAGAGAGAGAGAGAGAGAGAGAGAGAGAAAGAGAGAAAGAGAGAAAGAGAGAAAGAGAGAAAGAGAGAAAGAGAGAAAGAAAGAGAGAAAGAGAGAAAGAGAGAAAGAGAGAAAGAAAGAAAGAAAGAAAGAAAGAAAGAAAGAAAGAAAGAAAGAAAGAAAGAAAGAAAGAAAGAAAGAAAGAAAGAAAGAAAGAAAGAAAGAAAGAAAGAAAGAAAGAAAGAAAGAAAGAAAGAAAGAAAGAAAGAAAGAAAGAAAGAAAGAAAGAAAGAAAGAAAGAAAGAAAGAAAGAAAGAAAGAAAGAAGGAAGGAAGGAAATTTAAGAGTTAAAATGGTTGAGGTATAAATTGTAGTGAGTAAAATAGTGGAAGAGATAAATTATAGTAGATATAAGAGTGGGTGAGTAAATTGTGACCACATAAAATATGTTTCACTACAGTGTCTTGGTTTTTAAATCAAATATAAGGTGGTCGCCAGGGAAATATTCCCAATTATGAATATACCCAAGTCAACTGGGTTTTATAGAGATTTTAATTAATAATACAATGAGGAATTTAAAAAAGAGAGAAGGAGAGAGAAAAGGGATTAATGAGAAAAGAATAGGCCGGCCCAGGGCAGCCCTGGCCAACCCAGGCCTAAGCCTTAAGAGAGAAACCAGTCAGTTCTTAATCACTCACCACAAGATCTGTCCAAGCAAGGAATCTAGTGACAGAGTCTCCCCAGAGGGAGTTCCAGCCAGAGTCAGCCTCCCTTGAGAGACCTCCTTAGAGATTGTCCTTCAAGAGCTCCTTCTCAAGAGATCCTCCTTAGAGCCTGTCTCTCAAGACCTTTTTTCTCAAGAGCTCCTTTTTCTTATATAGGGGGTTTTCTCCTATGTCACCTCCCCTAAGTTATTCCATCTACCAATCACAGTAGATGTTTTCCAAAGGACAGCCCATTCTGAATTCACAGCTTGAGTGGACTAATCCCTTTAGTAAATTTGAAACAGAAAAAACTTCTGAATAAGTTTTCACCTCTTTGCTCCTTGTAAATTCACGAGTTGCCTGACCTTTATAGGTACTTTGCACCCTATTGTATTAATTCTAAAAATAGGCATGGCTTAAGTATGGGTGTAAGCATTTCTCATTGTTCAGCAAGGAGTTTTCTCCCCTAAAGCAGTATTAAGTATGGGTGGAGTAGAGGTCTTCCCATTTCTGATCTAAGTAGAGTTCTCACTGTCCAAATGGGGAATGTTCCCAGTAGGGAATTGTTCCAATGGAGAATTCTCCAATGGGGAAATTTTTAACATTCACAAGTCTGAGAAAATTCAAGATTCACGGAAGGAAGGAAGGAAGGAAGGAAGGAAGGAAGGAAGGAAGGAAGAAAGGAAGGAAGGAAGGAAGGAAGGAAGGAAGGAAGGAAGGAAGGAAGGAAGGAAGGAAGGAAGGAAGGAAGGAAGGAAGGAAGGAAGGAAGGAAGGAAGGAAGGAAGGAAGGAAGAAACCCAACATAGAAAGAGAGCCAGAGTCCAGGACAACATAGCTGAGCCCTGTATTCACCATCACTATATCTGGGGCATTTCTGTGTTCAGTGTGGGGAGCCACATTTTAGAAAACCATTGCTAGGGGGGAGAGTGCCCAGAGGAGAGCAGCAAGGATGATGAAGGACTTTGAGGTCGTGCCATATGACACGTGGTTGAAGGAAAGAGTGATTTTTAAATTAGAGAAGAAAATGACTTTGATAACTGTCTTCAAGTATTTGAAAGGCAATCATATGGAAAAAGATTAGATGTATTTTGTTTAACTCTAAAAGGCAGAGGTAAAAGCAAAGATAGAAACTGCATAAAGGGAGATTTAGGTTTAATATAAAGGAAAAGTTCCTAACATTATCTCTAATCAAAGTAGAATGGATGCCTAAGGAGGTAATAAGTTCTGTTCCACTCCACCCCACTCCCCACCACTACATGTATTCAAGCAGAGTCTGGAAGACCATTGGCTGGGAATGCACAATCCAGATCAAATTGCTTACCATCTCAAGGAGGGGGGAGGGAAAAAAGGGAGGAAAACAATTTGGATCTTCTAATTTTGGAAAATGAATGTTGAAAATTGTTATTGCATGTAATTGGAAAGATTAAAAAAGAGAAAAAAAGAGAAGACTAATGAACTGAATACACATTCGGAAAAATCAGAAAGCCAAGAATTAAATCTAAAATAAGATAATAAGAAGCATGAATTGGACTGGAGAGCTGTCCCTCAGGTCCATCCCATTTCTAAGATTCTGTTTCCTTTAAACAAATGTTCTAAATGGAAACTTGGAGCAGCTTACCCCTACAGGTTTCTCTCTCTAACCACTTTTTCCAGCTCAGTCCTCCTTTTCCTTATTGCTAATATAGTTATCCACTAGCAAAACCAATCAAGGTCATCTGTCACTATCTCATTTCCTTAATATTTGACATCCAGAAGTCTACAATATATAAAAACTCCCTTCTACTTTCCACAACTGCTCCCTTCTCTATTCACCCCAGTCCTTCCTTCCTGTATCCTTTGGAAGCCCCAGTCCATTGATGACAAATACTTTCAACTTTTTACTTATATATTCATTCAACAACTTAATGTTAAACTGAAACCTCTGCTTCTTCTCAGGTCTCCACATATTTAGTTGACATTGACCATCATACTAATTTTTTTTTAAACCCATAGTTTCCATCTTAGAAGCAATATTGTACATTGGTTCCAGAGCAGAAGAACAGTAAGGACTTAGCAATGGGAGTCAAGTGATTTGTTCAAGATCACACAGCTAGGAAGTGTCTGAAGTCAGATTGGAACCATTTCTAGACCTGGTTCTCTATTCACTGAACAACCTAGCTGCTCCCCACCATACTAATTTTTACTTCATTTCCCCACTTTCCATATATTACAGTGGTTGTAGAATTAGCATACTTCCTGCTCTTCACTGTCATTTCTAGGAATTTGCTCCACCATCATTCAACAATATCTCTTTTGACATTAGTTCCTGACTATTTCTTACTCCCAATTCTAGTCACCTTGGTCACTCTCCCATTTCTCTCCACAATTTTGACATCAGAATAAGTGTTCCTCACCATACTTTGCCTTGATGTCATCCTCAAATATTTTAAAATTCATTTTGAGATCCTTTCTAAAACCTCATCCTTACAGTTTCCCAAATGCATCAACTTCTCTAATCTCTTTCACTCTATTTTAGCCATCCATTAGGAGTTTTTGTTGTTGTTCAGTCATTCAGTCATATCCAACTCTTCTTGACCCATTTGGAGTTTTCTTGGCAAAGAAACTGGGGCAATTTGTCAATCCTTTCTCCAGCTTATTTTACAGATGAAGAAACTGAGGCAAACAGGGTTAAGTGACTTGTCCAGAGTCACACAACTTGTTAGTGTGCGAGACTGGATTTGGTATTCATTCATTAGCCCTCATTATCACTTATAACTGCTTTAGTTCCAACATCTTAAATTCTGAAACTGCCTTCATCTCCCCTCCTCTACTCCTCCTAATTTCCCAGGGTCCTCATCCAACTTCTCTCTTTCCCTCTATTCTCAAGAAAAGAAATAGACTTCTTTTAGCTAAAGCTAATTTTTCCACAAATACCCTTGACCACAGCTCCTACTGAATCCTCCTACTTGCCCTATAACTATCATATCCCTTTTTCATAAGTTTTCCCATAACTTCACAGTTGGAAGGGATCTCAGATATCTTATGCTCTAAGCAATCTCTCTCTCTCTCTCTCTCTCTCTCTCTCTCTCTCTCTCTCTCTCTCTCTCTCTCTCTCTCTCTCTCTTTCTCTGCTCTTTTTGCTCAGCCTACAAACTTGTAAAGGTATTTTATATCCTCAAAAAACTTTCCCTTGACCTATACACTCCCTCAAGCTATCATTTATCTCTTTACTGTCAAACTTCCAGGAAGAATAGTCTATACTTGGTACTTTCATTTTCTCACCACCCACTTACTCCTCACTCTCTAGCAATCTGGTCTCCATCCCCATCATTCCACAGAAACAGATTCCTATGAGGTCACTAATCACAACCTTGTTGGTAAATAAATTCTCCTTTTCCTCTCTCTGATATTAGACACTATGGAATACTGTTTCCCATTGCATGCCCTTTTATGCTTCCTTAAGACTAAACATTTATATTATTCTCCTCCAACATTTTTGATTGCTCCTTCTCTCTTTTGCCCTTTAAATGTGGACCTAGTCTAAGATTTGGCTCCCAATTTTCTTTTCTAGTTCTATATTATCTTCCCTAGTGATCTCATTTATTTTCTTGACTTCAATTTTCACTTCTCTAAAGTGAACTTTTATAAGCTTTTATCTCTGCAGTGAATCTCTCCTTGGATCTCCAGTTCTAGTTGTCTAATATCCTACTACCCATGTATACTGGATGTCTCACTGGTACTTCGAATTCAGCTTGACCAAAAGAGAACGCAAGATCTTTCTTCAAATCACATGCTCCTCCTATAATTCCTCTATGTCTTAATACTTAATTCTTCTTTTTTGGTTGAAATGACCAGCATCCTCCCATTTGCCCTGTTTCAGAAACCTCAATGATCAATGACTCTTCCCTTTCTCTTTTCCCCCATATTGACTCCATTGCGATTCAGAGCATCTCTACACCCACAGTATCTCCTATGGCCGTCTTCTTTATTCCACAAATATCCCAGTGCAGAATCTCATCTCTTCTTGCCTAGATAATTATCATAGTTTCCTGAGAGGTTTTCCTGCTATTCATCCTCTACATCATACACTAAATATTCTCCCTAATGTACATTTCTGATCTTATCACTCCTCTTTTCAAAAAAATTTCAGCATCTTTCCTTGCCTTTGGGAACAGACTAGACTCGAAATCTCCCTTCTTCTTCACTCTTCCTTGCCCAATGCAAAAATGATACAGACAGATCAAGGAGAGAAGTCTAAGGAGAATCCAACTCTTTCCACCCAATCTTAATTCCATTTCAAGCTACTGAAGTCCCTTGTTTAGCTACTCTTTTCCAGGCTCGTTATATTTGTATCCCCAGTGCTTACCACTTACGTTAAGTGCTTAATAAATTATCTGTCCACCCACCCATCTATCTTTATCTATCTATTGATCTAGCCCACTCTTTTACCCGTCAAGGTTGCCAACTCTCCCTACTATGAGTATGAGCCAAACCCTTGAAAACTAAGGCAGTCTGTTGTCTCCTAGAAGCAACAACCCAGGCCAAGGGCAGAAGCAGTATAGAAAGGGGCAGATACTCACCCTGGCTCATATAATTGCTTTCCTATCTCTGTGCTCAGCAGCTGGAGATTTGCCAGTGAACCCTGATTAAGTATACAATAGGGCCATCAAAGCTTCTACCATCATTTCTGGAGTTTTTGGGTCTAGAGGACTTAAGAAAGGAAGTCGGTGGGGCTAGGGGGCAGCTAAGTAGGACAGTGGACAACAGACCTGGAGTTGAGAGGACCTGGATTCAAATCTGACCACAGACACCCCCCAGCTGTATTATTCTGGGCAAGTCACTTAACTCTGTTTGCCTAGCCCTTGCTCTTCTTTCCTAGAGTTATTACATGGACAAAGAGTAAGGGTTTGTTACTTTTTTTTTTTTTAAGCAGGGAAGGAAAGATACAGAGCAGAGCTAACTCCTCTCACATAAGTCTTATAATACTCAGAAAGAATGAAATGTTTTAAAGACTACCACAGGGGGAAAAAAAACCCTAAAAATCACTGCCCAAATTAAGAGACATGATGTCCATAACAAGGAAAATAATAATCAAGTTAGCCAAGTGGCCAAGTAGATAGAGCATTGGGAGTGGAAACAGGAAGTCTTGAGTTCAAATCCTGCTTCAGATACTGTGCAACCTTAGGTAAGTTACTTCTGTTTTCCCCCCTTTTCTCAAATGTAAAAATAGGATAGTAGCACACCCACCTCAAAGGGATATCATGAGGATTAAATGAAATAATATTTGTAAAGTGCCTAGCACATAGTAGGCACTATATAAATATTTATTCTCTTTCCCATCTACAAAATGGAGATAATATGCAGTCATCTCCCAGGGATCAAATGCCTTAATGCATATAAAATGCTTTGCAAAACTTAAAACACTATAAAATATGAATTATTATCTTATATAATATATTCTATACTTATTTATATAATATATAATGATTATATGATATCAAAATGTAATTAATTATCTGGGCACCACATTTTAGCAGAGTTTTGGAAAGCATTTGAATGAGAATGAACTAGGAGGGTGAAGGAAATAAGTCACAAGAAGATCAGTTCACAGATCTGAAGATGTTTAAGAAGAGCAGATTTATAGGAAGCTTCACAAGAATGACAAGTCAACTTCTTAGAGCCTCAATTACTTCATCTGTAAAATGGACTAATTACCCTTACCCTGTCATAGGACTGTTGTCAGGAGACAATGAAATAATACATATGAAAGTTTTTGTAGCACTATATAAATACATGTAATTAAGCGCTAGAGCAATGTAACATTACAAATATTACTATTGTAACTACTACTTCCTCTAAGGGAACTCTGGGACCTTTCTTGTGTTCTCTTGTGAATCTCTCATTCATTCATCCATTCATTCAAATATATCTATTTTCATTTATTCATTTGAATTAAACTCTGAAACTGAAGGGTCCCCTTGGGCCCTCCCTTTTTCCCTCATCTTAAAGAGGGGAAATGGTGGACATGGAGAATCCCCTAATTAAGGAAGGGTCCCCACAGACACCTAATTTCTGCTTCATCATTTCCTATCTCACAGTAGGATTTTGTCACATCCCTAAGACAAGTACCCTCTTCCCCACCCCGAATTTTTCAGCTTCTTTTTACATATTGTATTCCCCCATTAAATTGTGAGCTCCTTGAAGGCAGAAAGTGGCTTTTGACTTTCTTTGTATCCCTAGCTGTTAGCACTTAATAAATGCTAATTGACTGACTATTGCAAGTCTTTATGCTGGGTGCAATAGGGAAAACAAAGGCAAATAATACACGGTCCCTGCCCTCAAAGAGGTTATGGTCTAAGACCTAGATGTGAATGGGGGAGGGAAAGTATGGAATACTCACTTTTTGTGTGAATTTGAGCAAATTACTTAACCTCTCTATGTCTCCAGGGTGTTTTGTTTTGTTTTGTTTTGTTTTGTTTTGTTTTGTTTTGTTTTGTTTTGTAAAATAAGGAAGTGAACTAGAAGATCTCTATGCTTTCTTCCAACCTTAATGTAGGGTGCTATGAGGCCCAAAGAATGTAGGTGATTGCTCAAGGTAACAGGGTAGGAAGTATCAGAGCCAGAATATGAATCCAGATTTTCAGACTCTAAATCCAGTGTTCTTTCTGCTCTATCTGGCTAAATCCAAAGGGTATAAGAGACATAAGAAAGTCTGCCTCAGTGCACTGAAACATTGTTGGTGGAGCTGTAGCCATTTTGGAAAACAATTGGGGATTATGCAAATAAGTGACTAAAATATAGATATTCTTTGACCCAAAGATTCCACTACTAGTTTTATACCCCAATCAGCTGGTTAGTCAGTTAATAAACACTTATTAAGTGCCTACTCTGTGCCAGACACTGTGCTAAGCAGCTAGGGATACAAAGAGCTCTCAAGTCTAATGGGGAGAGAACATGTAAACAACTATGTAAAATAAAAATACAAAGGATAAATTGGAGAGAAGCAAAAGAGGAAAAGTATTAGAACTAGGAGAAAGTGGGAAATGCCTCTTGTAGAAGTTGAGATTTTGAAGGAAGTCAGAGAAGCCAGGAGGCAGAGTTGAGAAGGGAGAACATTGCATGCATGAAAGATAGCAAATGAAAATGCTCAGTCTAAAGATGGAGGCAAGTCTAAAGATGGGCAATAACAAAGAGGTTAGTATCATTGGATTGCAGAATATGGAGGGATGACAGGAATGTAAGGTGAAAGACAGCTGGAAAGATGGGGGAGGGCAGGTTATGAAGGGCTTTGAATGCCAAACAGAAGATTATATATTTGATCCAGGAAGCGATAAGGAGTTTTGAGAATGTTAAGTTGCATAGAGGGGAAAGGAGTGGACAAACTTGTAATTTATGAATATCACTTGGTGCATCTGAGTGGAAGAAGGGTTGGAGTGTGGAAAGAGTTGGGGGCAAGGAACCCCAATGAGGTAATTAATAAGATAATAATACACCAAATAATATACACCAAAATGTCTACAGCAACACATTTTTGTGGTAACAAAGAGTTGGAAATAAAGTAGATACCTATCAATCAGGGAACAGCTAAATAAACTGTGGTATAAGAATATATTGAAATATTATTATGCTATAAAGAAGGATGAATATAGGGGAGCATGGAAAAATGTACATGATCCATTGCATAATAAAGCCCAAAAACAGTATCTTCTTCTCCTCCTCCTCATTCTTCTTCTTCTTTCTCCTCCTTCTCCTTTGAACAACCATAAAATAATCCAAAGCAAAAACACAAAGAATAAATAAGGACTCCAAAGAAGAGATGTACAAAGATACTCACTCTCCTTTGTAGAAGTAAGAGGTCCATAGGTATGAAACATAGTACATACTTTCATACTTTTTCAATGAACAATTTGATTTGACTTTTTTCCCCTTTTTTCCTTATTTTATCCCCCTCTCTTAAAAACTATTATTTGTTTTGTGGAATGACTCTCTGGAAAGAAGAAATGTGGGACACTAGAAAAAAAAACTAATAATATTAAAAAACTTTAATATTAGCAAAAATTTATTTTATGGGAATCATACTGCTTGCCTTCTCAGTGGGAGGGGAGAGAGACTGGAGGAAGGAAGGGAAAGAATTTGGAACTGGGATTTTTTTTTTAAGTGAATGTTAAAAAAATAAATAAAAATGGCATATTGTAAATAAAATGCTGTCTCAGATTAATCTAAATCTATTTTCATTGTAAAAACCTACCCTAACGTTGGCAAAATACAACCTTTTTCCCTTGGAAATTCTTGGAAGCTTCCGAAGATAAGTCCTTGCTGGCCACACAGAAATTCCATCCTTGGGTTCAGGGTGTGCTAAGAATGAAAGAGAATTTGATTTGCAAAGCACAGTCCATTCCTCTCACCCAAGCTTTTATTATTAGGTCTTTGGCTCTCTGAAATGTTAGTTGTTATTGACCCCATTTAGCAGCTTGAAGGTGGGGGAGGAGAGGAAAAGGGACTAATAGGCCCACGTGGTTTCCCTGAAGGAAGAGTCCAAAAGGTTTGCTGGCACCCATTATAAATGTGCTTTCCTGAATCAGGGAGCACCCACAAAAAAGCATATCAGAGCTAAGAACAGAGCTCCCCAGGGCTGGCTCAGAGCCCACCTGAGCCCACCATCTAGCCATCAGTTCCTTCCTTCACCATGCACCCAACTCCATCACTCCACCTTGGGGGATGGGAAGATTTCCATTTCGAAATCCCATTCATCTCATCCAAGAGCCTCCATCGTTGATTCACTGGAAATGGTCTCATCCAAAGCAGAGGAATCTGCTGCATTTTGAGTGATTCTTTTGTATGTGGTGTTCAGTGTTGCTGTAACCTCACCCTTGGCTACAGTGCTGTCTTCAATGGCAGTATTCATGGCCAGCCAGCATATGCCACTGGGCCCTGGCGGAGGGTTTCTTAAGCCCCAGATGTGAGCTGTGAATTGCATGCCACACTAACCAGCTCCTGGAATTTGCTCTGTTGATATCATATCCTTTGGACCAAATCACGTCCCAAGTAAATCTTTAGCTTCTTTGCCATCTCAACTTTAGGCAGCTGCCTCTAGCTCAAGATCTGACAGTTGTCCTGCTAAGTCAAGGATGAGAAGTTCCATTATGTGGCTGACAAAGGATACCAGTGCTGCCCTTCCAGGAGGGCTTTATAGTAGCCAATGTCTGAGAGCATCCCCATTTAGCTATGTGGCTTGTTCTTGGTTACAATGGCTGATGGCATTCTCCTACCAGAGAGAATTACTCTCTGGGTGGGCAGGGAGTTGAGTGAGATGAGTATTAGGGCTTCCTCTTAGAAGATCAGCATGGCTCAGGGAAGTTTTTGGGTTCACAAACGATGTCTTATTGAAGAATATTCTTATCCTTATTTCACTCAGAAATATTTCACACAGAAATACGAGCTGGAATAAAGGGCTGATATCAAAAGGCCCATTTTATAGATGGTCTAAGAAGGGAGATGATCATTTTCCCCCAAAAAATGTTTCCTTTTATTTAACTGGAGGTGAAGTTAGAATTTCAGAGGGAAGAGAGATGAGGTTTCCATCAGGCTCCCTATCTCAGATCAATGCTGACCCAGAGGAAGAGGACTCCACTGTACAGTGGAAAGAACATTGATTTGGGATATAGCTTCCTTCAAGACTCATCTTCAATTCTACCTTTTTTCTGGAAGCCTTTTCCCTTCCTTCCCTCTTTATGATGAGTATTTTCCCTCTGAGGTCACTTTCCATTTACACTGTATAAATCTTTTTATAAAGTTACTCTTTATTTTTATACATAATATATATAACAATAACATGATACATATTTGTTACAAATGTGTAGTAAATTATAATAAATATGCTTATCCAGAAGAAAAAATTCCCACATTAGCAAAAATCTATATGGGTTATTTTCCCCCTCCCTCCAACCTCTCCTCCCCCTTTCCAAGAAGGCAGGTTATATGATATACGTTGAATGTATATATTATCAAATAATATGTTTCCTTATTCATCATTTCATAAAACAAAAGTTTACACTAGAGAAACATTAAATCTTTTAGGAACTAAGTTGTTTGCATATAGTTTTCCCCTTTTGAATGTGAGTTCCCAGAGGAATGGACAGTATTTTTGCCTTTATAATCCCAGCACTTAACATAATGCTTGACACATAGTAGGTGCTTAATAAATATTGCTTGATTAAAAGGAGTCAGTTGGCCTAAGTTCAAATTCCTCTTTTGCCACTTACTTCCTATGAGAAGGCCTTAGTTTCATCCTTTATAAAATGAGGGGTAAAACCCCTTAGAATAACCTCGAAGGTTCCATCCTGTCTGTCTTTGTGTGTCTGAAATTCAGGGAGAGGAAGATCAAAGACTTTGGGATTCAGTCAGAGTCCAAAAAAAACTCTGCCCAGGTAGTCTGGAACAGCAGAGTTTCAGCTGACTGGATCAGCTTTTTTTCTCCCTCCAAAATTCCAAGTTTCTTTTTGCCCATCCCATCTTTGCTGTTTGCAGGATTCTTGCAGCTCTTCCAGGCTTATTCCCAAAGTTTCCAGATTTTTCTCTCTTACAGGCAGGAGGTAGCAGCTCCTGTGGTTTTGGGATACCTGCCCCCTCTGAAGCACTCTAACTCATGGTGTACCTTACTGTCCTTAGGTAAACAGGAAGCCTTGTCATTATAGTAGAAACTAGCAAGAAGCTCTTTTTTTTTTTTTAATCCTTACCTTCCATCTTAGAATCAATACTATGCATTGGTTCAAAGGAAGAAGAACAGTAAAGGCTAAGCAGTGGGTTAAATGACTTACCCAGAGTCACACAACTAGGAAATGTCCAAGTGCAGATTTGAACCCAGGATCTCCTATCTCCCAGCCTGGTTTTACTGAGTCGCCTACTTACTCACTCCCCAGCCCCCAAGAAACTCTTTCAAAGGAGACAACCTGAACCTTAATTAATCTCTGAGCCAACCTGCTCCAGGAAATAGCCTTATCACCTTTCAGGAGGAAATTAGCCTAATTTACTTGGGGGGGAAGGATTAGGAGGATTAGATGGAATTTCTCCCACCATAATTGCTATATAGTCCATTTATTCCTTTCTACCCAAATATTAACACTAGGGACCAAATCTAGAGAACTATTTATCTTGGACAAGACCTAGGAAGTCAAACTGAACTCTCAAGAATAGACAATGACCTTTAAAAGAATCTAATTAGAAGAGGAAAAGCCATACAGTAGAAAGAACACTAGATTTTAGCATCAAAGGACCTGAGTGTCCCAGATCTGGCACCTAGAACCTATGTGACCCTGGACAAATTGACTTAACTTCTCTAAATCTCATTTTATTTAGAGGTGATAGAAGGGTGAGCTCAGACCCAAACTTGAATGAGCAAAAATATCATTTCCCTGTGGTATAAGGTTCTAGACTTTTTCATCTTAAACAAACAAAAAATAGATCTCTTGCCTCAAATTTTTTGTTGTTTTTACAGTTTCTCACCTAGTAGTCATAGGACTTCAATAATTTTTATAGCTGGTTTTTCTAGAGCTTTATACATCCAAATAAAAGTCAAAGTTTTAGCTATCCAAAGGCAGATTTCATTTATTATATATACAACAAAGCAGCTAAGGGACTCAGTAGAATGCTGGTCCTTAAGTCAAAAAGACCTGATTCAGATCCTTCCTCTGACACTTACTACCTGTATGACCCTGGATAAATCATTTACCCTCTGCCTGCCTCAGTTTTCTCATTTATAAAATGGGGATGATAACAGCATCCATATCCCAGAGTTGTTGTGGGGATAAAATTATTTTTGTTTATTTTTTTAAACCTTGACCTTCTGTCTTAGAATCAATACTGTGTATCAGTTCCAAAGCAGAAGAGCAGTAAGGATTAAGTGACTTGCCCAGAGTCGTACAGTTAGGAAGTGTGTGAGGCCACATTTCAACCTAAGATCTCCTGTTTCGAGGACTGGCTTTCAAATCACTGAGCCACCTAGCTTCCCCAGAAATGATTTATTTTTAAATCATTTTTCAAATCTTAAAGTGCTATATGCCTAGCTGTGTGACCCTGGGCAAGTCACTTAAACCTCATAGCCTAGTGCTTTCCTCTCTTCTGCCTTGGAATCAAATGCTGTATTGATTCTTTTTTTTTTTAAACCCTCACCTTCTGTCTTGGAATCAATACTGTGTATTGGCTCCAAGGCAGAAGAGTGGTAAGGGCTAGGCAATGGGGGTCAAGTGACTTGCCCAGGGTCACACAGCTGGGAAGTGGCCGAAGCCAGATTTGAACCTAGGACCTCCCATCTCTAGGCCTGGCTCTCAATCCACTGAGCTACCCAGCTGCCCCCTGTATTGATTCTAAGATGGAAGGTAAGGATTTTTTTTAAAGTGCTATAAGAATGAAAGATATAATTATCATTATTATCTTTGAATGGAGTGGGAGAGTTGGGAAGAAGTAAATTACAGCACCAGGGACATGTAAACTGACTGAAATTGTTTTATGTCTTCATTTTATTCACAAAAGGCAGAAAGTTGAGAAAATCTAAATTTGTTTCCCGTCTCTGACACTTATTAGTTCTTAGATAATGAACTCCTTGGGACTTATCTACTAAATCATAGATGAGCTGCTTGGAGGCAATCAGCTTGCTTTTGTACCTACTTCCACCCCCTGGAACCCACAAGCCCAAACAAGTCCACTGGAAAGCAAAGGGGTTCAAAACCCGGTATTGCCATTTGTGACATTGGACAATATATTTAACCTCTCTGAGCCCAAGTTTTCTATCTATAAAATGAAGGGGTTAGACCAGGTGATACCTAAGGTGATCTTCCATCTTTAAGCCAGCCCATGAGCTTATGATAAGTGCAGAAAAAGAAAAATCACTGATGGGTATGTGTCGAGTGACAGCACTGGAAAGCTCCATTTTGCTTATTCAACCTGTTCCCCAGAACAACTCGAAAGCCCCTCTAAGTATCTACATCAACCAGATCTTGAATGGGGAAGCCCATGGGATCAACCAGCAAAACTGAGGTGAAAATGAATGCAGGAGTAACTTTGAAAATTCCTCAAGATTTTCCCATTTTCTTTCCATTTTCAAATCCAGTTATTCCACTGTTTCTCAGCCCTGGTTCTCCAGGGAGCAATATAGTTCCTGGCAAGAGTTCCAAAGTGGACTCATTACATTCCTGGAGGTTCACGGCTGCATTATTTCCCATTAACCTTCCCCACCTCACTCCGTACACATTGCCCTCTATGTTTGTGCATTGCCAACTGGAATGTTCCAAGATCCAGGAGATTCCCCTCCATGGACGAGCTGACTCACTTTGCCAGTGAGGCATTTATGACCACAGACAGTGATCTGGCAGGGAAGCAAGCTTATGTGTCATCTCCTCGGCCCCGACATGTATCGGATGATGAGAAGACATGCTCTTCTGTGTAGTGCCTGGAGGCTGCTTGACGATTTGGCTAAGGGGTTAGTTATGTAAGCTGAGGTTCATGGTGTTCAGGTCACTGCTAGTCACCTGTTGCCACTTAGGACACTGCCATTCAAAAACAAGGCAGGGAAAAATCTGCCTGCCAAGCACACTATGTCTGGATCCTTAGACAGGGGAGAAAGAGGAGAGGCAGGGATGGCTGTGGTTCCCAAACTTGTCCTTCCAGCGAAATCACTGACGCTTAGATTTTTTAGATTTTCAACAAAGCCACCTCTAGGAATTAATGCAAATACCATGTGGGGTGAGGGGTGGAGAGCAGTGCCGATATTAGTGATATCATGGACCGTCTATACCATGCTGGTGGCTGAGGGGGAGAAATTCCCCTCTAAAGTATTGCCCTCACTCCCTAAGCTCATTTTGCCTTTAGATTTTGAGCCTCTGGCAGCAGTGGAAGTGGAGAAAGAGGGAGGGAACAGGGAGGATGTGTATGCCATGAAATTGGACCTCAGAGACAGGTGCCATGCTGATAGGACCCAAGGGAAGGTGAGAGAGCAATAGAGAATTGACCCACCAAAGGGAAGAAGTGTGTTTCCTATGGTGACGTGCTTGCCCAAAGATCCCATTGCCCCACCCTAGTTGCTCCCTCTATTGTGTCATGGCACTCCAAAACCATGATTTCATTTGAACCTTCCAATAAGCCTGCCAATATAACCCATCAGGGTCTGGAGATATTTATTCATAAGATCATAGATTTAGAACTGGAGGGATCTCCAAGGGAACCTAGTCAAATTAATCCTTTCATTTTATAGATTAAAAAAAAATGGTCCTAGAAAAGTTAAATGGATTATCCAAGGTCATCTTGGTGGCAAGCCTCAGAGACAGAATTGTGAACCCATATCCTCAGACTTTAGAACCAATAATCTTTCCACTATACCAGGGAGAGTTTTGGATTGAGTCACAGCTAAAAATCGAATTCTCCTGACTCTTAGCACAGTAGCCTTTCAACTAGACCACACTGCCATGGGGATGTCTCCATGGGGAGAGAGGGTTACTGATCCTCCCCCTTCACATAGAGGAACTCATTGCCTGTGTGCTGTGCCAGCTAGAAGCTGAGGAGAGGATGTGGTTCTAAAGAAAAACTCCATCCCATTCACAGCCCAGAGGAGAGGGGTAAGCAGGGTACCTTTACAGCCCAGGGCAGAAGAGGACACAAGAGTTCAGTGGAGGTCACAACTATTTTGAACTCCTGTAAATGCAAGGTGTTACTGCAAATTCCAAAGAAATTTCCAGTGTGAAGGAAAGCCACTGAAATGGCCAATGGGCAGCCTTCATCTGGAAGGCAACTGGGGGATGGAGAAGAGAAAGCTGGAACAGGTCCCGGGATAGGGGATTCAGAATGAGAGGTTTCCCCTTTCATCCCATCTGACCTCACACACCACATGCTATGACTTTCCCTGCTGGGCTGTAATTTCATCACCAGTCAATGCCAGGATTCTTCCCACCAGAAGGAATCTGGAAAGGAGACAGTGCTGTGAGATCTCAATGAGCCCAGGATATAGTGCATCTGGATGTGCGTCCTATAGAAGAGAAGCCCAGCTTCAGCCAGTATCTGCGCTCTTGGCACTAGCTTTTACCTTCTGCTGGAGCCTTGACAACTTGCCTTTAATACATGTGCAATGAGGCTTTCTACAGAATAATTACCCAGTTGCCTTGGAGGACAGAACATACACATTTATAAAAAGTCACGAGAGGAAGGCAGGCTTCGTGAGTAAAGAGAGCGAGCCTCAAAAGCCAGACCCATGGGGAAATCCTGCTTTGGACACATACTGACTGTGTGATCCTGGGCAAGTCAGTGGTCTAGGAAACTTGCTTAAGTGCTGGCCTATTTGTTATACTTAGAGGAAATTTTCTTCCCCTGTTTTATTTATTTTTTTTAATTCTTATTAAAACTTCCCATCTCTAGGCATGGCTCTCTATCTTCCAAGCCACCTCATTGTCCCCCTGTTTTCAGTGTATAAAAACACTTAACAATTAAATACAGTTAACAATTAAATAAATCATAGATTGAATACTTGTCCCCAGAGCTTTCCTACTTTGAAGGTACTTGCTGATTGATTAATTTCCTGCAAGAGAATGTAGATGTAGAACTAGAAGAGAAGCTCATCTGATCCTTTCTTTTACAAATAAGGAAACTGAGGCCCAGAAAAGATTTAGGTCACATAATAGAAAAGGGCAAAGCCAGAATTCAAACTCCAGCCATCTGGAGCTCATTTCACAGAATGAAAATGCCTTTTCAAGTCTAGGAGTCTATGTTAAACCCAGCTGTTGTTCTTTAAACATGGTACAGGAAAAACCTGCTGCTTCCTGGAGCTCACTGTAATCAAAGTGGCTTGCTTGGTTGGGGGGGGAGGAATCAATTATAAATCAATCAAAGTGTAAATTGCACTGAATTAGTGTAAGTATCTGCTTTCCACATCTCCCTTTAGCTCTCAGCTCCCAGGAAAATGTCATCTGTTGACTGTTCTGGTTAAAGGACCCAAGGTCCCTTCCAGCTCTGAATCTCTAGGGCTCTTGAACTTGGACCCCATTCTTCCCAGTCCACCCCAGCCACCAGTCATGGCGGGACGTGGCCACGAACCAGAGGGACACATTTCTTTCTCCCTGTCTTGCCACCACAGCTTGCCCTCCCTCCTCACTCTGCACCCAGCCGTGGGGACAGAGTCATCAATGTGTCTTTGCCTAGCTGGATGGCCTCCCTTCCTATTGCCTTGGGAAGTCGGCTTCACTCTTATGAAACAGAACGTTCTCCAGGCTAAAGGCTGAGAAGCCAGCTGGGTTAGACGGGCAGCTCCTGGCATGACCTGATTAGGGGAATGATCGTTCTCTGATTGGCTAGATCCGCGCTGCCCTCTCCCTCTCCCCTACTGGAAGAGGCGCTGGGGACACCAGAAAAGAGGGCAGAGGTGGGGGGAGGCAGTGCTTCCAAACAGAGCTCATGCCTGGATTTTCTCAGCCCGCCCTGATTCTGTAGGTGAGCCTGGCAAAGGCTGAGTAGCTGTTGTCCTCTGGGCGACTTTCTATGGAGCATGGAGCAAGAGATGGACTGGAGAGAAAGAACAGAATAACAAGGGATGTGTGTTCAAGGATTCACTTCCAACAAGGACTATAAAATACTTTCTTTTTAAACCCTTACCTGCCATCTTGGAATCAATACTGTGTGTTGGTTCCAAGGCAGAAGAGTGGTAAGGACTAGACAATGGGGGTTAAGTGACTTGTCCAGGGTCACACAGCTGGGAAGTGTCTGAGGTCAGATTTGAATCCAGACCTGGTTCTCTATTCACTGGGCTACCCAGCTGCTCCAAGCTGTTTGAAGGAGATCATTAAGTGGATTGGGTCAGAAGGATAGAATGGCAGCTGGAAAAGGCACCAATAGAATCAAGAGATCAGAGACAGGGAGCAGGGTGGATGTTCCCTGGACTGTCCCCCCTGGGCAGTCCAGGCAAAATAAAAAGCCATCAGCTCCCAAGAAGGGATATGTGAGAGTTAGTAGGCAGAGAAAAAGCTTGGTAAGCTGAGGCAAGAGCAGATTTCACTCTCGTCTCTTCTGTGTTTGTTGAGGCTAGACTTCCCTGTAAGAGTGGCAAGGGGGCCACAATGCTGGCCACAGAATAGCAAGCTAAATGGAGCAGCAAGGAAAGTAACCTATATATTTCCCTCCTAGTTTTCCTTCTTTTTCCCCTATTACTTTTGATTTAATGAAATTATTAATTTATGGCCAGTCTCATAAATTTCACTCTTACAAAACACTTTAAATTTTGCAGAGCGCTTTACAAATTTGAAGCAACCCCATGGATATATTACTGCCATTTTACAAATTAAAAAACTGAGGAAGCTTTTCAAAGTAGGAAGATATTTTGTATGAACCTGGGCAAGTTCTTAAACCTCTCCAAGTCTCAGTTTCCCCATCTGCAAAATATGGAATTGACTAAATGACCTCTAAAGCATTTTAAAATTCTAAGTCCATGATTCCAGGGCAAATGCATAAGACTCAAAACCAATTGGAAGGCCAAGAGAAGGGAGGAGAGGGACAGGAAAAGTCGGTCAGCATAATAACAGATATATTTTAACACGACTTTTTATTTAATTTGGATCAGACTGTGTCTTCATTTGTAAATGGAGCATTCAATAAGGCAACTCCCCCTGGCAGTGCAGAATGGGGTCTGTTTTGTACCTTAACTCTGTTGCCTCAGTTTCCTCATCTGTAAAATGAGCTGGAGAAAGAAATGGTAAACCACTCCAGTATCTTTGCCAAGAAAACCCCAAAGGGGGTCATAAGGAGTCTGATACAACTAAAACAATTAAGCTATAATAACAATAACTGATAGATCATGGGACCAAAACCCCTTTTCCCCTTAACAAATTCATACTGAGACCAATAGCACCCCCCACCTCCCCTTGTACCTGCTGTAACTCCAGAGCAAAGCAAGTGGTTCCACTTCAGAGGGCACCTATTTCCTGTGCTGGGACCTGACAAATATGATGGATTGATGTTCTAGACTTATACTGCCTGTACCATATTAAGGACTATACATGCCTGAGAACCAAAAACCCCCCACCCCCACTCTAAGCCAACCCCCTTAGGGACAGCCAATCATCTGGACACAAGTACCCCACTTTGACCAATAGGGCCAATCCAGGTTACCTCATCCCAGACCTCCGCCCCACAAAAGATTACCCCCTTCTCCACCCAGGTGGAGACCCCTGGCCATCTACAGATTGCAGACTCCCCCTTTGCTCTCCCTTCCTCCTTCCCCCCACCCCTTTCCACAATAAAGCTTTGCTATATTACTCAATCTGTCCACCTCATTTGCCTGACAGCCTGGTCTGACAATAACCATCTTGGGAAATAGCTATCATTTTATTATTTCCGTTTTACATTGCGGAACCTGAGGCAGAGAGGTTAACTGACTTCCCCAGTCACACAATCGTGCCAGAAGCTAACACAGCATGTTCTCTTAGCTAGGTTGTTAGATTGCTTTGCTCAACTGTTTTGGGAGAATGGGGGGAAATGTGGAGTTTTCTTAGGTTGAAACAAAATGTTATCAAAAAAGAAATCTTAAATTTAAAAAAATGTCTGGAGCAAAATTTGAATTTAAGTCTTTCTGATTCCAGCCTCTATTTACTTATGTATGAAGTCAATTGACATTTCAGGGTCCCTTCCTCCCCCTGCAACTCTGGGCCTAGAAATTAAAAAGCAAGTGCTAATGACCCTGGTAAAAGGATTTTCCTCTTGGTTTCTTTTCCCCTAGGCAGAGAGAGAGAGAGAAAGAGAGAGAGAGAGAGAGAGAGAGAGAGAGAGAGAGAGAGAGAGAGAGAGAGAGAGAGAGAGAGAGAGAGAGAGAGAGAGAGAGAGAGACAGAGACAGAGAGAGACAGAGAGAGACAGAGAGAGACAGAGAGACAGAGACAGAGAGACAGAGACAGAGAGACAGAGACAGAGAGAGACAGACAGAGAGACAGACAGAGACAGAGAGACAGACAGAGACAGAGAGACAGACAGAGACAGAGACAGACAGACAGACAGACAGAGACAGACAGACAGAGACAGAGACAGAGACAGAGAGGGAGACAGACAGAGAGAGACAGAGACAGAGAGACAGAGACAGAGAGAGACAGAGACAGAGAGACAGAGAGAGGCAGAGAGACAGAGACAGAGACAGAAAGACAGATGCATGGACAGATGGAGAGATGGAGAGAGAGGGAGAGGGAGAGGGAAAGAGAGAGACAGAGAGAAAGACAGGCAGACAGAGAGAGTGGGAGGAAGAGAGACAGAGAGAGGGATGGGGGAGAGAGACAGAGACAGTGAAACAGAGACAGAGAGAAGGGGACAAAGAGACAGATAGAGACAGAGACAGAGATGGAAAGAGGGTGACAGGGAGAGGGAAAGACAGAGACAGAGACAGAGATGGAGAGAAGGGGAAAGGGGGAGAGGGAAAGAGACAGACAGAGACAGAGACAGACAGAGAAAGGAGAGATAGTCCTAGGAAGCCAATCCCTGGTTCTTCCCAGAGTTTAGCACAGTGCCTGCCATATAGTCAGTGCTTAATAAATGTTGATTGATTGATTGATTGATTGGAAGAAAAGTGGGAAGTCACAAAATGCTATGGACTAATTTGGCCCACTGATTTTACTAATCTCACCTGTAGTCATAAGGCAATTAGGTGATGCAGGGGGTAGTTCTGGACCTGAAGTTTGGAAGATCGGACACTAGTTATTTGACTCGAGGCAAGTCACCTAATTTCTGTTTGCCTCAGTTTCCTTAACTATAAAATGGAGATAATAATAGTACCTACCTCCCAGGGTTGTTGTAAGGATCAATTGACATAATTGTAAAGTTCTGACCATTGTACCTGGCATGCAGTAAGTATTTATACAAATATTAGCTATTAATTTTACCAGGAGGATGCTCTAGGTTCCTAGACTGAATGATTTTGGCATACTTTGGGGATTATACACATCAGACCTCCCTCAATCCCAAGAAGCTCAGGCCCTTCTCAGCTTTTCATTTTTCAAAGTGTTTTCACATGCCTAATTTCATTTTGTCCTTAGAGAAATTCTGAGGTAGATAGGACATATACAGGGTGTCTGAAACTACTCTCAGACTTTGAGAACATCCTGAATATAAAAGCCCCATTTTTCAGGTAAAGAAATTAAGGCAGAGAGAAGTTAAATATCTTTGAGGTCACAAGACTAGTCAGAAACAAGGTCAGGCCAATTAAAAGAATGATAGCACATTTATAAAGTGCTTTAAGTCTTCAAAGACCTTTTGATAATATTAATACAAGTGTTATTATCCCCATTTTACCATCTGTAAGCAAAGTGAATTGCTCACAAACACATACCAAGGAATTGTCAGAGCTAGGACTCAAAACCAGACCTTTGGACCCAATATTCAGGGCTGTTTCCATTTTTTGAGGCAGCCTTAGAACTAAAGTTTCCTGACTCACTGCCTGGTATTCTTCCCATCACGCCATACTGACCTGGGATTTCACTGATCCCAGATATCTAGCTACCTTTAATTCTCTTTCTTCTAGGTGAGTGGCCTATTCCCAGGCCTCTGGGCTAATGTCTCAGTAATTTCTGAGCTCTATAAAGAAATGATTCTATGAAATTATTTATTTATAAGCAATAAAGATTGTGATAGGTTTCCCAGCCCCATTCCCTAGAATAAGAAAGAATCCCAGGTGTCCCTAAAAATGGGTCTAAAATCTAGGTTTAATCTAAAAAGGACCTCAGAGGTCATCCAGTCCAACTTCTTCAGTTTACAAGAAAAGGAACTAGAGGCCAACGGAAGTTAAATGATTAGCTCAAAGTCAGACAGATAGTAAGTATCAGAGGCAGACTTTCAATCCAGATCCTCTTTCTACAATACCTTGCTTCCTTCCAACACAGAAGAATTATCAAGAAGAAACGGCTGCAATTTAGAACATTATATTTCACAACTCCCATTGTTCATTCTTCTTTGGGAAGAGGACCATTAACATCCTGGGGGTAATGTCTTGTCTTGCTCATGAATTGGATTTAAGTGACCTAGAGTTGCACAAAGTCATCAGTCTCACTCTCTTTTCTAGAACCTTCAACTTTAAATGGCCAGAAAAAACTCCGAATCATTGGTGATGGCCCAGGATGCAATGGATGATCTTGGCATCTTCCATGTTTGACCAAGATCTAAGCCCTCCACAGCACCCACTTAAGCCACCTTTGCTTCCTGGTCACTGGAACAGATTGTTCCCATATTACTATGTTACTAGGAGAAGTCTTTATGTGCTTGGGGTAGACATCCCCCGACTCACCAATAGGTTTGAGACCTGTCAGTTACCCTGAGCTTGCTTTAGTCTACCAAAAGAGTTTTACTGAGGTATGGCCACCATGTTTGTTACAACTTCTTGGAGCCATAGGTGAGAGTTGGGTAGACTGCACAGAATTGCCAAATGCCCAGAGATGTCCCCATTGATCATAAGAGATGCAATGTGGAACAGCAGAGAGGATACTGGACCAGGGAAGTCAGTACAAACCTATAACATGGAATGAAAGAAGAGTGGGTAAGAGAATCACACGATAATTGATCTTTCCCAACTTTTTTCATACTACGCTCTCTTGAATCTTTCATTTTTAATTCCTATTTATTAATTTTTATGGGAGGCTGGGGGAGTCAGAGCCAAATTTCCTAGTTAGAAGTTTGTTGTTGTTGTTTTTTAACCCTTCCCTTCCCTCTTAGAATAGACACTAAACATCAGTTCCAAGGCAGAAAGTGATAAGGGCTGATCGACGAGGGTAAAGTGACTTATCTAGGGTCACACAGCTAGGAAATGTCTGAGACCACATTTAAACCCAGGACCTGTCATCTCTAGCTCTAACTCTATCCACGGAAAGGTTATTAAGCCAGCTAAAACCCATCCCACAGATGCAAAAAATTCACTTAAGGATTCAGACATTCCTCAGGTAAGAAGCCAGAGGAGTCAAGGTTTCCAGAAGTAACATTATTCACTTATTTGAGGAAGGATTCTCAGTAGTTACATACATCTCCCCTCTCAATCAGCCTGTTGTGAACCTTCTAAAGATAATTTAATCTGTAACCTGGCCTAGCTTACCTATAGAGTCTGTTTAACTACGTCTGTTTCCTTAGGAGACATGAGAGATTATGGTTCTATTTAACTATGTTTATTCAACTTTTATGGCATTGAAGGAAGCAAGGGATTATAAAGCTCTCTTTTTGAACTTTTATAGCCTAAAAGAATGCACAAGATGGCAATGTGTAAAAGAATTCTTTCTTTGTCACTCTGATATCATTTTCTCCACAAAAATCTCCGTTAGAATCCTAGTCTTTATTCAGTTTGGGGAGCGGGGTTGGATTCGGAACCTGGGCTGAAGCATAATAAAACCTAGGTTTTTGCCTCTCTACTTGTAGATTTATTTCAGCAGCAGTTCCCTACCATGTAAACTCAAAGAGGAGATATTCTCCCATAACCCTTTTGGGCACTGGATCATAGGCACGTTTCAAGAGGACCTGGGTCTGAATATTACCTCAGATGTTTATTAGCTGTGCAAGCCACTTTGCTATACTCTGAAGCCCATTTCCACATCTGTAAAAGGATGATAATAATAATAATAATGCCTGCTTCATAGGCTTTGCCAAGAACAGATGAAATAATGTGGGTAAGGCATTTTACAAACTCTATATAAATGGAATCTATGATTATCTATAAGAAGCCTCACAAGGGCATGGCCAAGATGGACCAAGCCAATACCCTATGCTGGATGGAGCCCTTAATGGTGCAGGCCATTATCCAAGCTGGCTGACTCACCTTGGAATGGACTGTCTATGGTAGCTATGTCAAATTCAAATATAAACAGGGACCACCAAACCCTACTGAAGAATCCATGCATGCTTCATGTTGACTTAAAAAGCCATGAATTAACATTATTTGTGTTCTATTGTACTTTTATTTATTTTGTTTTAAACAATCATATCCTAATTCTCAATTATATCTCTGTTTGGTTCAGGCTACACTCGGGAGTGTTGCTGCCACAATGCTGGCCTGAAGGCCTCCATATTTGTTTCCTCTGGTTGAAAGCATTTAGGGAAATACTCGAACCATAAGATAAATTCAGTGAGTAGAAGTTGCAAAGTGATGGATTTGATCTTAGTGGGAAATACAACTTCCTAATGGTTAGAGCTGTCCAGAAGTGGAATAGGCTGTCTTAGGAGAAAGGGGGCTCACCTTTTCTGAAGATCTTCCCAGAGAAGCTCAAGGGCCAACAGTAAGGAATGATGTAGGACAGAGGCATCAAACATGAGGCCCCAGCCATATGGAGGGGTACACTCCCAAGAGGGGAGGAACCAAATTAAAAATACTTAACAAAGGAAATAAAAATACAATAAAACATAGAGAACATGACATTTTAAACCTAAGTCAGTATGCAGCCCTCTGGGATCCTTATGTACAGAGTAGTGACCCCTGATTTCTTGAGTTTGACACCCCTTAATGGAGGAGATTCTTGAATGAGAATGGGTTGGACTAGATGGCCTCTGAGGCCCCCTTTATTTCTGAAATGTTATGATTTTGTACAGAGTTTTTAAGTCTAAGTTCCATCACTTACTGAGCTATGGGAGTTCTAGTCAATAATTTAATCTCTGTGAGCCTTTTCCCCCCTTCTATAAAATAGAGATAGTAATACTTGTCCTAGAAAGTGTATGGGAGGAGAGGGGGGACAGGGGAGCAGATGTACTGGGCTGATGCAATCCCCCATGTGGAAGAGGCTGGGAAATTTGTTTCCAGAGAGTCATGAGGATGTGTAGTGGAAATTCCTTGGAGAGATTTAGAGCATGAGCAGAAGTTCTGTTACTGGTTCTGGTCTGCTGGCCACAGGCTGAAAAGGAGCTTCTTAGATTAGCTATAAAGAGCCAGCACTGGGGTGCTTTCAAAATGTGTCTCTCCATGTCTCTTGGCATGAGTTCTTTCCAGGCTTGCTAGCATTGGAGGAGGATGAGCTGCTGAGGGCTCTGGGTTGGGATTGGGCCCTCTCTCCCTGGTACAAGCTGGCACCAAGCCAAGAATACTGGGCTCTGTTGTGGCTTCTGTTGCTATTATGTCTGTTCTTCCTGGTTTTAGGTGAAGGAGACTGGCAATGGCTATGACCTTGGGAACTTCAGATCAGGAGAGTGAAGCCACCAAGTGGACCAGGAATGGAGTCCAAGCTGGGCTTTGTGGCCAATCAATTCCATGCTGAAGCCCAGAACAATGACTTTCATAACCCAGCCTGCAAGTGCTGACACACAGACTCATCCAATAGTAATGCCACATTTGGGCATGAAGCAATAGGACTCTTACTATGTAGAGACAGTATTAAACTGAGCCTTCTCTGCCCAGGAACCAAACTGATATAGGGGACAGTTTGGACCCTGAGTACTGGGGGAGGGTAACATTGGTATTTCTGATCTTATTATATATGTGAAGTTAATATTCTTTTTAAAAAAATCTTAAACCCTTACCTTCCATCTTAGAATGGAGAGAATGGAGCAGAAGAGTGGTAAGGGCTAGGCAATGGGGGTCAAGTGACTTGCCCAGGGTCACACAGCTAGGAGGTGTCTGAGGCCAGATTTAAACCTAGGACCTTCCATCTCTACGTCCGGTTCTCAATCCACTGAGCCACCTAGATTCTCCCTTATGATGACTTTTTAAAAGAAAGATGAATAGAATGTTTAGGATAAAGTGTTCCTATATGGGTCCCCAACCTTTATTCCTGCCATCAAATGATTTCTAAAAACAAACAAGATGGCCCCAGATACTTCCTAGCTCAATGCCTAGCCCTTCTCTTCCACCTTGGAACCAAAACACAGGTGAGTCTAAGATGGCAGTTAACACAGGGGGAAACACACTGGAATAGGAGTTCAAGTTGACCACATTAGAGGGAGCCACCCCGATCCCTAAGTAGTATCACTAGAGAAATCAGCAAGATCACCTAGAAGATCACGGAGAGGGAGATATAACTCTTCACTCTAAAAGAATAAAGGCAGAGCAATCACTACAGAAAGAAAGGAAGAAATAATTATGGAAGTATCATAAGCATTAGAGGAATTCTTGATTATCTGACCCACATAATGGTATCTCCCATACATAGATTCCATAGTTGCTTTGGAAATCAATAAGGAGAAAAGCAACAATAGAAGATAAGTTCTCTAGGTGAAGGGAATTCAGGAGAAGTCAAAGTGACTAGAGCACCAAGCATAGAGTTAGGAAGACCTGAATTCAAATTGACTTCAGACATTTACTAGCCATGTGACCCTGTCAACTCACTTAACATCTGTTTGCCTCCATTCTTCAACTGTAAAACAGCATCTACTTCACATGATTGATGTGAAGATCAAATAAGAGAATGTTAGTTAAAACGGCTGAGCATAATGTGTGGCACATAGTAGGTGCTGTATAAATGCTTTTTCCTTTCAGAATTTGCATTTGTACTACACATTGCTTAGTGTGACAAACTGGAATTTTCCTGATGATGTTCAATAGTCCCCTGCTGTTCATCTGGTACAGAAGAAGGAGGGGGAAGAAGGAAGGAAAGAAGGAAGGAAGGAAGGAAGGAAGGAAGGAAGGAAGGAAGGAAGGAAGGAAGGAAGGAAGGAAGGAAGGAAGGAAGGCAGGAAGGAAGGAAGGAAGGAAGGAAGGAAGGAAGGAAGGAAGGAAGGAAGGAAGGGAGGGAGGGAGGGAGGGAGGAAGGAAGGGAGGGAGGGAGGGAGGAAAGGAAGAAAGAAGGAAGGGAGGGAGGGAGGAAGGGAGGGGAGAAAGAGAGAAGGAAGGAAAGGAAGGAAAAGTGGGAGGGAGGAAGGGAATGAGAGAGTGAGGGAGGGATGAAGGAAGAAAAGAAAAAAGAAAGGAATAGGTCTATCTGCTTAGAAACCTCTTGCATCTTGGCCTGAATTAATGTCTAAAATAAATGAATAAGTAGCTAACATTTACATAGTACTTTAAGGTTTATAAAATGTTTTACCTTAGTTAATTCATTTGATCCTCACAACAACCCTCTGAGGTAGGTGCATTTAATAGTCTCATTTTATAGATGAGGAAACTGAGGCTGTTCAGAATAAAGGCACTTGCCAAGGGTCAGAGTTCATAAGTGTCTGAAGAGGGATTTGAACTTGGGTCTTCCAGCTTTCAACCTACTGCTATCTAGCTCCACCATTAGAGTTATAGGGGACTGCTGGAGTTTGTATATGCCAAGTAAATTAATGTATTGCTATCTACTGCTCCTAGCTAGAAAGGCAGCTAGGAGGTATAGTGGGTTGAGTTCTAAGACTAGAGTCAAGAAAAATTGAATTTGAATCCAGTCTCAGACACTTACTAATGCGGCAAATTACTTAACTTCTATCTGCCTCTGTAAATAGGGATAATATTTCTCTCCCAATATTGTAGTGAGGAACAGTTAATTCAGGTTTGTTCCCTTTTACTGCCCATTTTCACAATAACGTCTTAGCAGTCCCCCTTCAAGAAAAAACTCCTACTCTAGAAAAAAGTTATTTGGGAAGAAGAGAAGGTGAAGGAAGAAGAAGGAAGAAGAAGGAAAAGGAAGAGGAGGAATGAGAGCTTAGAAAGTGAAGTGCATGATCTTAGCACAAATAAATACTTTGTGATTGGTGCAGAGCCTTATCCAGCAGACTGAGGTAGCCAGCATAATCTCTGGTTAACTGGGGTATTAATACTCTCCATAAGGGATAGATTAGGGTAGTTCTCAGATGAGGAAACAGATATGCCTTTTGTCTTCCAAAATATCTCCCTGTGAAAGGCATGGCGCATGCCCTCTGAAGGGAAGGAGATGATGGAAATAAGCATTTATGAGGCACCTACTGTGCGCCAGACATTGTGCTAAGCACTTTACAAATATTTTCTTATTTGATCCTGAAGTAGATGCTATTACTATCTCCATTTTACAGGTAAGGAAACGGAGGCAAATGGAACTTACAATGACTTGCCCAAGTTCACACAGCTAGAAAGTGTCTGAGGCAGGTTTGAACACAGATCTTTCTGGGTTCAAGACCAGCATTCTCTACTCTGAGACACTTAGCTGTCTTCTAGGCATAGAAAGGTTAAATGCCTTGCCCAAGGTCACACCAAGAGGAAGTTTCTGAGGTTAGATTTGAATTCAGGTCTTCCCAGGCACAGAGCTCTCTCCACTGTGTCACTTACATCCTCACTGAGATTAAGGACATCTCCTGCAGTGAAGCATAATTAAGTTGCATCAGACTCTTTTGGATCAGAGCCACCCCTTTTGTACTAAGCTTGGAAAAATAAGTCAGCTCCTTTTTTTATAGAGATGCTGAGAGCAGAGCTCAGACTGGAGAAGAGCAGAGCTAAGAAAAGACCTCGAGACAGAGGGATGGAGAAGGAAGGAGGCAAGGAGGCAGAAAGATGAATGAAAAGCTTCTGCATGCTCAAAGTTTCCACCCTTGCTCCTCTGAGTGCTCTCACCCACCTGGTCCAAGACCAGAGATCCTGAATGGCAAGTTCCTGGCCTCAGCAATGACCAATCCAAACTATCTCAAATGCCCAGGACACCTCCTTAATTCCTTCTACAAGACTGTCAAATGGACACACTGGACCTTGTCCAGAGGGAGATGTGATCAGAGTCCAAACAAAGGCTCACCTGTCCAGAACTTCATCATGGCTCAAGCAGAGGAAGATGCCTATAACAGTCATGGAAAGCTAGCTGGCTGGTTCACATCCAATCAGACCGACAACCTTGGCCTCATTAGCACAAGGTTTGAACAAAATGTGCTAATCAAGCTCTGAGATGTGGAATTACAGTATCTTTAAAGACAGCACTGGGCTCAGCCTCGTTCCAAGACAAGCTGAGAATGGGGAGAGTCCAATTTGTTCTCAGGATTCTTTTTTTTTTTTCTTGACTAACCTACTTCTAACATCAGGTGCTTATAAGGAAATTCTTAGAATTCAAAGTAATTCTGATCTGAGATGGTTGTCTCAGTATCTCTGTTTTTTTCTGGCATAATCACTGCTTTTTTTGTTGTTGTTTATTGCTGCTTATACTCTATTGATCTGTAACCCATTGTTGTTGAGTACTTTTTAGACACATCTGACTCTTTGTGACCCTATTTTGGAGCATTCTTCCACAGAAATTCTAGAGTGCTTTGCCATTTCTGTCTCAAGCTCATTTTTACAGACGAGGAACTGGGGCAAACAGGGTTAAGTGACTTGTTTAGGGTCACATAGGTAGTAAGTATCTGAGGTCAGATTTGGACTCAAGAAGATGAGTTTTCTGATTCCAAGCCTGGTGTTCTATCTACTGTGCCACCTTTACCACTGCTTTATACAGAAATCTTACTGATTCTCAGAAAATTTCCCAAAAGTCAACAAAAATTTAAATTATTCCCATTTTACAGATAAATGAAAATTGGTACCCCACAGAATCACAAAATCTTAGAATTTCAGAGCAGGAAAGGACCATGGAAGCTTTCTAGTCACCCCCACTCCCATCCAAATTCTAGGCTCCCAGCCTTCTTTCATGCCTGAGGGTTTCTTTTGGGAGAGATCTGATAGAATGAAGCATGAAAGGATCTGTACTAGTAAATGTTTCACAACCAACTTGGGGGAGGGAGGAAAGACTGTAGCAAGTCACATTTTTAAATTTAATCTGCAATATGAACATTTTCTCCATTTACTCTCTTAAATCTAGACAATCAGGAAACAATAAATCAAGACCTGATTAGTAGTGTTTGTCTATTTCCAAGGTGAAAATGCTCACACTGAAATTTTAACAATCTGCTCTCAGGAGCCAGTATAAGCCAGCTTTGGAGCACCATTGACTGGTCTCAAAGGATCATGGAAGTATGGATTAGAGCTGGAAGGGCCATTAGAGATTATATAGTTCAACCCCACATGGAATTGGCTCAGAGCTCTGGGCTTCGAGTCAAGAAGACCTGATCTCATCTTAGACACTAGCTATGTACCCCTGAACAAGTCACTTAACCTCTGTTTGCCTCAGTTTCCTCAAATGCAAAATAGGGATGAATAATAGCACCTACCTCAAAATTTTGTGAGGATTAAGTGAGATGCTAATTCTAAAACTCTTAGCATAATGCCTGGCACATCCCTAATGCTTATATAAACATTTTTACAACCATAAGCTCATAGGGATTTGGGGAAATCAGCTCATTCAACTCCTACAAAAGTAAAATAAGAACACTGAGGCCCAGAAAGGTTATAGAAGTAGTAAATGGAGGCAGGTCCTCTGACTCTACATGGAATGGCTCACTCAGTCTTGTTATTTGAAGTACCACAGTTTAGGCTCAGTAATCTAACTCTCTGGGTCTTAGAAGTCTCATCAATAAAATTAAGGAGTTTGCTTAGAGGATCTCCTGTGAGATCAATACCCTGGGAACCTAGGGCTATTAGATTTAGCTTTTTGCCCATTCTGGGGCACGCTGGAGCCAGCTCAGACTGCTGGTTGTTAACTTTTCAGTGGTGAGCATTTTATACCTTAGAAATCAGCAAAGCAAAAAAAAAAAAACTTAAATTGTTATTTTATTGAGAAAATGATGGAGAAAATGTTAATAATGAAGATTAAACTTAAAAATATGTTCCATATGTGTATATATGTATATTTATGTATAGATAGATAGACAGACAGATAGACAGGCAGGCAGAGAGACAGACAGACAGACAGACAGATAGAGAGATAGACAGATAGACAGACAGACAGACAGACAGACAGACAGACAGACCATTAGATAGATCAATCGATCATGTGGGGGGGTGGTTTGAGAGCCAGGTGTTAAACATTTACAAACATGCTCTTGCCTCTACTCTTCTTCTTCCTCAAGAGTAGGTCACTGGCAGTAGCATGATCCCAAGGCAGTGCCTTTGAGCATAACAAAACTAATTTACTAAAGTTATGAGGCTAAATCAGTGGATAAATATATCCAGGTCATCTGGGAGAAAAAAAAAACAGTAGCTCACTAGCTCTCTCTCTCTCTCTCTCTCTCTCTCTCTCTCTCTCTCTCTCTCTCTCTCTCTCTCTCTCTCTCTCTCTCTTTCTCTCTCTTATTCAGGGCTAGAATCAAAAGTAAGTATCAGTTCCAAGGTAGAAAAGTAGTTAAAGGCAAGCAACTGGGTTTAAGTGATCTGCCCAGGGTCACACAGCTAAGAAGTATCTGAATTCAAATTTGAACCCAGCACCTCCCATCTCCAGGCCTGGCTCTCTATCTACTAAGTCACCTAGTTTCCCCTAGTAGATTTCTCAAAAGTAGCAGTTGTTTCTTTTGTTAGTTCTGTCCTTCAATAAGCATTTATTATACACTTAATATGTGCCAGGAACTGGGCTAAGCTCAAGAAACACAAAGAAGGGCAAAAGTATAGCCTCTGCCCTTATGTTTCATATTCTAATGACAGAGAAAATATACAAATAATTGTGTTATTGTTGAGTCATGTTCAACTCTCCATGACCCCATTTCGGGGTTTTCTTAGCAAATTGCCACTTCATTCCCCAGGTTATTTTATAGATGAGGAAACTAAGGCAAAAAGAGTTAAAGTACTTGCGCAGGCAAAAAGAGTTAAAGTACTTGCGCAGGGTCACACAGTTAGTAAGTGTTTGAGGCCAGATTTGAACTCAGAAGGATAATTATTTTATGATTCCAAGCCCACTGATCTATCTACTATGATGAACAATCTCAGAGGGGCAGCATGGGACCAGGAAAGGATGAGGAGGGAGAGTAATCCAGGCACAGGGCACAGCCTGTGCTAAGTTACTGAGTCAGGAGATGGAGAGCTTTGTTCAAAGAACAGCAATGAACATATAAAAAGCCTGGAAAGGAAAGAACAAGTCAGGCTGTAAATGACTTTAAATGCCAGACATAGGGCAAATCCCATTGCAGATGGTATACAGATAAGAACAGCTGTCCTGCATGGTTGTTTTTCTTTCCCAGATTAAAAACCGACAGGTCAGGCTAGTTAAACAATTTAATCTTCCTTCCATTACAGATCTAATTTCCCATGACACTTTGATCATGCTCTCTTCCCTGACAGTCATGAAGCTTAGCTAAGGACAGTTTATTTGTTGTGTTGTTCCATAAATGACTCCCAGTCATCTCCCACCTCCCCAAGTGTCTCATTTCTTTTCTTTTATTTTGTGTTTTTTTTTTAATCCCTTACCTTTGCTTTTAGAATCTACACATTATACTGGTTCTAAGACAAAAGAGCAATAAAGGCAAGGCACTGGAGGTTAAGCAACTTGCCCAGAATCACACAGCTAGGAAATGTCTGAAGCTAGATTTGAACCCAGGATCTCCTGTCTCTAGGTCTGACTCTCAATCACTGAGTCACCTAGTTGCCCCCATCTCCTTTCTTTTCAGTGAAACTACTCACTTTCCAAAAGTCTGTGTGTTATAGCCTAAAAATGAGGACAAAAATGGATCTCTTTTTCCTCGCCCAAGTAGTTGTTGGCCTTGGTGCTCAAAGAAGACCAAAATGGCATCACTGGTGATGTCTTCTGACTTGCACATAGAATGGATCTAAGTGAGGCAGAGTGGCACAAAGTTATCAGCTTCATTCTGTCTTCCAAAGTCCTCAAAGTCCAGTGGCAAGACAATCAAGACCACTCATGAGGGCTCAGGATACAATGGATGACCTTGCCATCTTTGATGTCTAATCAAGCCCTCAGCAATCCATAAAGGCTACTTTTGCCACCTTCATATTGTTCTCATTCATCCCTTCAGCCAGGGAAAGTCTTCCTATGCTTCGGATAGACACCCCCCTGACTCACTGATGGGATTGAAGCCTATCAGTTACCTTCAACCTGGTTTAACCTGCCTGCTGAGATGGTTTACTGGAGTGTCACTGCTGCACATGCTACAGCTTCTTAGAGCCACAAATGAGGGCACGTGGACACCAAAGGAAGAAGTTTCCTGAAAAGGGCT